>NC_088880.1:17235402-17536652 GCF_032884065.1 Artemia franciscana | reverse complement strand
TGGTTTTGGCTCTCCGCACTTAAATTATCAAAATGAAATTTGTATATTAATTCTTTTTTTTGCTAAATGGCTTTCTCTTAGTTTTGATCAGACGATTTTGAGAAATAAGGGGTGGAGAAGGAGGCCTAGTTGCCCTCGAATTTTTTGGTTACTTAAAAAGGCAACTAGAACTTTTAATTTTTAACGAACGTTTTTATTAGTAAAAAATATACGTAACTTAAGAATTAACTTACGTAACAAACTTTCATAACCTTATATTTTTATTATGTATACGAGGGGGTTTGTACCCTCGTTAATAGCTCGCTCTTTACACTAAATCATAAGTTTTGTCCCAATTCTTTAAGAATGACCCCTGAATCAGAAAGGCCGTAGAATAAATAGTTGAAATTACTAAAAATACTTTAGCATAAAGAGCAAGGTATTTATCTCCTCCTAAATACATCGCTCTTTATGCTAAAGTATTTTTAGAACCCCTCATATGCGTAATAATCTCTGTTCGTTTTAAGTTTCAATGCTACTTCTTCCTTTCATTTGAAAAAACGTTTTCATGTTTATTTTCATCGTTTTCTTATAGTAATAATATGAAAAAAACTTCGTTTTCTTAAAGAGTTAAAGAGGCTGCGTCCCAAAGTCGAACCTTAAAACGTACAGGAATTAGAAGAGGCAGTTGGGGGGCTGCCGCCCCCCAAACCCCCAGCTTTTAAAGACTCTTTTGTACAGGTTTTTTTGTGGGGGGACTTCATTGTTACTAATAACTAGTTTCGGCGCAATGGTTCTCCTGTCCTCTTGTGTTTAACATTTTTCGAAGTTATTCCATTATTCATTCATTTCAATTTTTTGTTAATTAAAAGAGGGCCTTTCCGAAGCCAAGAGCGAGGGGTTAGCAAAAAAACAAAAACCCTGTACAAAAGAGTCTTTAAAAGCTGGGGGTTTGGGGGGCGGCAGCCCCCCAACTACCTCTTCTAATTCCTGTACGTTTTAAGGTTCGACTTTGGGACGCAGCCTCTTTAACTCTTTAAGAAAACGAAGTTTTTTTCATATTATTTCTGTACATTTTTCTACAATTAGAATATTAGGACTATAAGAAGACTATTAGGAGAGGCAAACTCCCCGCTTTTAAAGACTCTTTTGTACAGGTTTAATTTTTTTTTCATATTAATTCTGTACGTTTTTCTACAATCCATGGTGGATGTAATTTAATAATTCCTGTACTCCTCGTACAGGAATTAGGAGAGGAACCCCCCCCCCCTCCGCTTTTAAATCATTGTATAAAATAGAAAAAAAAATAGATAGAATGACCGAAATGTTTCTTTTGCTCATAAGAAGCTAATATTCTGTTATCTCTCAAATGATAAGCTGTCCAGGTGTTATCAAAATTTTTTTGATGTTGTGAAAAAAAACCGCCCGTAAGGGACTTGAACCCTTGACCAGAGGATTAAAAGTCCCACGCTCTACCGACAGAGCTAATCACTTGCATGTGTGTAAATATAACTTCTCAATAAATTTTAAAAATTTCAAATTAACATGGGCTCTTATGGAGACGTTAATTAAGTAGCTAATGCGTGGTTTCTGGAAAACAGGGAAGGAGTTATCGGATCGAGCTGAAATTTCGCGGATAAGCTCCTGGGCCGTAGGGGACCTTGACTTGTGAATTTCAGCCCGATCGGACAACGTTAAAAGGGGGGGTGGGGTTAATGGGTCGAAACTTTCGGGGGGTTAAGATTTTCCTACGAAACTTTCAAGGGCACTTACTCGGAGAATTCCACATCGAATGAGTCTTCGGACACCCAGATCCGATGTCGGATGTGACCTGTAGGCGTCTAGGAAAAAAAAGAAAATGAATTTTAAGTGGCTATGCGTGGTTTCTGGAAAACAGGGAAGGAGTTATCGGATCGAGCTGAAATTTCGCGGATAAGCTCCTGGGCCCTAGGGGACCTTAACTTGTGAATTTCAGCCCGATCGGACAACGTTAAAGGGGGGCTGGGGTTGACGGGTTGAAACTTTCGGCCAGATTTTCCCCATGAAGGAAAAGTTGGAGGGGGATGAAATTTTGCAGGTTTCTTAGTTGGAGCTCGGGCTACGAAATGCATCCCTCCCCATCCCTCTGCGACCACTGGAACCGAAGATCGCTTAACATTGTCGTGTGTCGCCTCTTTATAAAGGCACGAGTGTGCCTCCTTGATGCTAGAGAATCCTGCGCCCTTGTCATTGAATTTTTCTTCCCCCATGACAGATTCCTCCAAGACAAGATCCTCCAACATAGCCCCCACTCCTCGGCCCCCTGAATAAAATCCCCCTGAAAACGTCTGTACACTTCCCAATAACCATTACTATATGTAAACACTGGTCAAAGTTTGTAACTTGCAGCCCCTCCCCCAGGGATTGTGGGGGAGTAATTGTCATCCCCAAAGACATAGTTATTATGGTTTTCGACTATGCTGAACAAAATAGCTATCTCAAAATTTTGATCCGTTGACTTTGGGAAAAAAATGAGCGTGGGAGGGGGCCTAGATGCCCTCCAATTTTTTTTGTCACTTAAAAAGGGCACTAGAACTTTTCATTTCCGTTAGAATGAGCCCTCTTGCGACATTCTAGGACCACTTGGTCGATACGATGACCCCTGGGGAAAAGAAAAAAAAAAAAAAATAAACACGCACCCGTGATTTGTCTTCTGGCAAAAAATACAAAATTCCACATTTTTGTAGATAGGAGCTTGAAACTTCTACAGTAGTGTTCTCTGATACGCTGAATCTGATGGTGTCATTTTCGTTAAGATCCTATGACTTTTAGGGGGTGTTTCCCCCTATTTTCCTAAATAAGGCAAATTTTCTCAGGCTCGTAACTTTTGATAAGTAAGACTAAACTTGATGAAAATTGTATATTTAAAATCAGCATTAAAATGCGATTCTTTTGATGTAGCTATTGGTATAAAAATTCAATTTTTTAGAGTTTTGGTTACTATTGAGCCGGGTCGCTCCTTACTACAGTTCGTTACCACGAACTGTTTGAAAGGAGTTAGATCTCCGATGCAAAAAGAAGAAGGAACAAAAGCCTGAGTGAAAATCATTTGCATAAGCAGAGACACAAGAGCCGCAAGAAGTTTTCCCCAGTATTTCAAATGAATCGCACTGACTTGGTCGATACCAGATGAACGTTTCCATTTTAATTTTTGGATGGTATCTTCGACAGAACAGGTACTGACCACGAAATCTTCATCAAGTTGAGCATCCAGAAACTTATCCAGAGCTGCTTCATAAGATTGCTTTATGATGGGATCAGGGGTAGAAAACTCAGATTCGTAATTACCTTATTTACCAAAGTAGAACTTTGTTTGTGGGTGGGAAAGAATTCGAAAAGACGTCTTAGTCTTTCAAAATTTTTCAAGGAATGATGAGGGAGATTTTGACCAAACCAAAAGACAATATGCGCATCCAGGCTGTCAAAATTGCGCATTTGAAATATCTCAGGAGCGGTTAGAACTATTAAGTTGAAATTTTTATGGATTGTTGAGGGTTATTCCAATTTAAATCAATAGCCACCGCGTGCATCAAGGTTGTCAAAAGTGTGTATCTGCAAATATCTGAGAAAAAGCTAGTCGCATTAAGTTGAAACTTCTAAGGAATATTCAGCGGATCTAGAACTAATTTAATATACACTAGTTGCATACTGACTGAGATAAATGCGTGTAATAACTATCTCAAGAGCGGCTAAGGGTAATATATTGAAACTTTCAGGGAATGTTGAGATAGATGTTGAATTAAATGAAAAAACAATATGTGGATCCAAGTTGTCAAAAGTTTATATCTGTTTTATCCAAGGAACAGGTAGGGGAAATAAAATGAAGTTATCCCGGAATCAGCATTCCCGGCAATGTCTCAGGAACGGCTAAGGATATTAAGTTGAAACTTTTAGGGACTGTTCAGGAGAAAGTTGAACTAACTCTGAAGACGTGTGTGCATCAGGGTTGTCAAAATGACCTTAACAGGGAAAAATATTCATAATATTAACTAATTGTGAAAGGTTGGCAGTAAAAAACGAACATAAATTAATTTTTTAATAGCTTTTTCCGAGCATTACGTTTTTTCAAAAATAAGAGTAGATAACAGCGTGAATAATTCAGACGTAAAAACGGTCCCTGTATCCACGGACAGATATTATATTATTTATTTTTTTAATAACTTTTTTAGTAACATTAACGTTCCATAACTGTCACTTCTCTTTGAAGGAATATAAACTGTGTATATAAATTTCTTGTATTTTAAATTCAAGCAAAGATAGTATATTGTTTATTTTTGAATAACTACTTCAGTGACATTAATATTCCATAACTGTCATGCCGAATGTCCTACCGACAACCACGTGGAAACCATTAAGAGGAGTTTTATCTACTCTCTTAAAGTGAGCAATAATTGTGTGTGTGTATATTTTTTCTTGTAAACGACTCCATAACATTTCTAGAAAATTGGCACAATAGCATTTTCCGGTTTGAAAAAATGATCTTGACAAGACAAGACTGTGGAAAAACTTGATTTTTTCTAGGAATGATAGTATTGGAACGTTTTTTGGTCTCTATGATGTCATGCGAATTTGTTCAATATGACGAATGAATCCAAATATCTAAAGCAAAAGGTATGGAAAAAATGTCTGAAGTAAAGATGAACGAAAATGAAGTACAACGAAATCTGATGTTGGAAGACATGCGACAACGAGTATCACAACAAATCACAAATGAAATTGTTTCACAACAAAATCTGTGATTAGAAGACAAGCGACGGCGAAGATCAGATCGAAATTACAAACGAATATGACGCAAAACAAAGTCTGCGGTTAAATGATAAGCGACAGTGACAATTACAACGTATTGCATATGAAAATTATACAGAACGGAGTTTGTGCTTAAAATACATGCGACAATGGTCATCACAACTGAACAGGAAGCATTTGCTAGTGATAAAATGACAATTGAATGACCTATTTTAAAGTCCTGACCTATTGTGATCGTTCTTGTGACCTGATATGTTACTATATATTATAATTATTAATCGTACAGTCTACTTTGAAAATATTTAACTTTAACAATAAGACGTTTTGTTGGCAGTTGTCAGGGCTTCCTCCCACTCTTCATTGTAAACGTTCGTCGTTCATTTTTGGGCGGCAGCAGAATTTTTAAGCTACGTTGTCTTTTTACACGAGAAAATGCCAAGTATAACGTACGATAAAGATGCCCTTTGCTTTAGCTGCCTGTACTGGTCGTCCACACATGAAATTGGATTAATTCCAAAGAAAAATTAGTTCCCGAAGAGACATCAGTTCCTTCGGCCCAAAGACTTGCGGCTGCAAGTTTTAAATTGATCAGGAAAAAGCGTCTGTGTCTTATTTTCGGTCCTCTAACGTGGATGGGAGGGGGTTACGAGGGAGGATATTTCCATGGAGGAATTTATCATGAGGGAAGAGAATTTCCGTGAAGGGGGAGAAGGATTTTCTAGCATTATTAAAAAAAAGAGAAAATAAATAAAAAAAATCACCCGGAGGTTATTAGTAGTATTAAAACTTAACACTAGCATAAAATATTAACTATATAAGGGGGTTCCTCTCCTCCACAATACCTTGCTCCTTACGCTAAAGTATTTTTTGTAATTTCAAATATTTACTCTACGACCTTTGTGATTCAGGGGTCATTCTTAAAGATTTGGGATAAAATTCAAGCTTTAGTGTAGAGAGCAAGGAATTGACGAGGGGGAAAAGCCCCTCGTATTCATAATGAAAATATACAAATATAGAAGTTCGTTACGTAAGTTAATTCGTAGGGTACGAATGTTTATCACTAACAAAAACGTTCGTACAAAAAATAAAAAAAAATCTAGTTGCATTTTTAAGTAACCAAAAATTCGAGGACAGCTAAGTCTCCTCCCCCGCCTCTTTTTTATCAAAATCATCCGATCAAAATTATTAGAAAGCCATTTAGCCAAAAAAAAAAAAATTAGTATGCAAATTTCGTTTTAATTATTCGTGTGCGGTGAGCGAAAATCAAAACAAGCATTAATTCAAAAACGTTCAGAAATTAAATAAAAAAAACAAGTTTATTTTAATTGTAAGTAAGGAGCGACATTATTACTTAAAACGAGCGGAAATTACTCCTTATATGAAAGAGGTTGTCCCCTCTGCAACGCCTCACTCTTTACGCTTAAGTTTTTTTTATTGTTTTAAAAAGTAGAGTTGTGACAGAGTCAAACTTTAGCGTAATGAGCGAGGCGTTGCAGAGGGGATAACCTCTTTCTTATACGGAGTAATTTTGTTCGTTTTAAGTTTTAATGTCGCTCCTTGCTTGCAGTTAAAACAATTTTTTTTTTTAATTTAATTCAGCAATAAGAATGGAGATATTAGCTTGCAGCACCCTTATTCAGGCTTAGTAAAAATGAAGGGTGTTTCCATTCCCCCTACCCCTTTCTAAATTTATACGAAGGCTTATGGAGATTTAAACAAATTAGACACCCTTTTAGGAATCTAGAATCCCCTCACCTACACCGGAGTTTGCAGGGTTAAGAAAGGGCTTGTGAGATAGGCTGGACGCTCCCCAGCAACTTTTGACTCAAATAACGGGCTGTAGAAATTCAAACTTCGCTCGAATGCACGACAACAACCAAATTTGTACAACCATCCCTTCCATGCTCCGTCCCGAAAAAGAAATATATGGAAGGCGCTTCGCTCTTTGCCAAAAAAGCTAGGTGACTGTCCGTCAATGCACACTCCACGGTTCTCAACTTTAAGCTTATGGATATCGTTATGGCAACCTCTATTTCAGTGATGGTTCGAGACCTGGGCAAGGGGAACATCTGCCCATCCCCAGTTTTTCTTAATTCTAACATTAAATTACTTTTATTTTATGTTTTTAGATTTCTATTAAGGTACCTTGCCCCCTAGATTATGAGGCCTAAAACCGCTACTGCTCTATTTCTTTTTAGAGGCAAAATTAACTTTTGATATTTTTTTTCTTCTCTTTTATCTCTGAAATGTTCCTATGTATTTGTTTTTCTTTTGTTTATGTTGTGTATATCGTTTTATATATTTTGTATTAATCAAATAAAATTAATCGGCCTCAGTACTATAGAAAATGTCAAAAATCTTGAAATACCCCAAGCTAAGTAGAAATAATTCTTTTTTTCTGTAACTGAAATAAAAAAAGAAAAGTATATAAAATACTTGTGACCAAAGCCAAATCTCTGAAAAGTCATTCTGATGTGAGGGGTGACACAGGTCTAAAATAGGTGAATTGATGAGTGACAGGAAGATGTCATACATGGATAACTACATCCATAGAAGAAAATACCTAATGAAGTCTGGCAGTACAAAAACAGAAAAAAAAAATCTTAAATGTATTTCTTTAAGCTTTCAAATTCTATTCTCCTATACCTCCATAAAAACCCAATGCATCTAATAAGAGTCATCGATCTTCTCAAAGAAAGAAGGATTGTTACTGATGCATCCTTCGGTTGTGGTTAAGCTGAGTCCTGTACACTACATTACTTTGACACGTTTGGTGTTGAGTATTCTAAGACTCCACATGATAGTTTATTTATAAGCTCTTAAGTCATCCGTATGAAACTCAATAATCAAATTAAATCTATCCGTTCATTCTTATAAAACCCAATGGTAGTTTGTAGTATTTCAGATACTAATAAGTATAACTAGTATGTGTATTTTATTCTTTTTTCAGTTAGGAAGTGAGTTCCGTAGATAGTAGGCTAGTTTTTATATAAAACACAAAAGTGACATATTTAACTTAATGTTTACTAAAATACTATTTGTATTACAGAATTTCAAGTAGAAATCAACAATGTCAGTTGCACAGTTAAAAGTGACACGGAAACAGCAGACATTGAAATTACACAACTAGTGGAAAAGTGGACCACCGAAGCCGACATCAAACAGGCCGTGATTATTGAATTTGTTTCCAAAGAACATACACGGCTCTTAAAATCAATTGCAGAAAAATTAGCAAATACATTTGATCCAGTTATTCTTGTCTTCACTTCTGAAAGTAAAAAGGTAGACTATAGGTTACTAACTTTTCTTGAACAAATAATTTGTTACAAGTAAACTGGTCACTTTCAAAGTATTATAACTGCTAAAAGCTCTTATTTGTAATGTTTAGTATTCTTGCTTACTGCTACAACCAAAACAACAAATTTTTAAGCCTGGTATCAAACAGTTCGTGGTATGGTACTCAATAGTAACCGGCTCAATAGTAACCGAAACTCTAAAAAATGGAAGTTTGATACCAATAGTTACATCGAAACAATTGCATTTTAATACTGATTTTAAATATATAAGTTTCATCAAGTTTAGTATTACCTATCAAAAGTTACGAGCCTGAGAAAATTTACTTTATTTTAGAAAATAGGAGGAAACACCCTCTAAAAGTAATACTATCTTAACGAAAATCACACCATCAGGTTCAGCGTATCAGAGAATCCTATTGTAGAAGTTTCAAGCTCTTATCTACAAAAATGTGGAATTTCATATTTTTTGCCAGAAGACAGATCACGGATGCGTGTTCATTTGTTTTTGTTTTTTTGTTTGTTTGTTTTTTTCCCAGGGGTGATCGTAGTGACTCAATGGTCCTAGAATGTCGCACGAGGGCTTATTGTAACGGAAATCAAAAGTTCTAGTGCCCTTTTTAAGTGACCAAAAAATTGGAGGGCAACTAGGCCCCTTCCACGCTTATGTTCCCCCAAAGTCACCGGATCAAAATTCTAAGATTGCCATTTTATTCACCATAGTCAAAAAATCTAATAACTATGTCTTTGGGGACGACTTACTCCCCCACAGTACCCGTGAGAGGGGCTGCAAGTTACAAACTTTGACCGTTGTTTACATACACTAATGGCTATTGGGAAGTGTACAGACGTTTTCAGGGGGATTTTTTGGTTTGGGGGGGGGGGAGAAGTTGAGGGGATAGGGCTACGGGGGAGGATTTTTCCATGGAGGAGTTTCTCATGGGGGAAGAAAATTTCAATGAAGGGGCGAAGGACTTTCTAGCATTATTAAAAAAACTATGGAAAAATAAATACGAAAAGTTTTTTCAACAGAAAGTGAGGAGCAGCATTAAAACTCAAAACGAACAGAAATTATTACGCATATGAGGGGTTCACCCCTCCTCGTAATACCTTTCTCTTTACGCTAAAGTATTTTTAGTAATTTCAACTATTTATTCTACGGCCTTTGTGATTCAGGGGTCATTCTTAAGGAGGTGGGACAAAATTCATGTTTTAGCGTAAAGAGCGAGGTATTGACGAGGGGGTGAACCCTCTCATATACTTAATAAAAACATACGAATATAGAAGTTCGTTACGTAAGTTAATTCGTAAGTTACGTATATTTTTTACTAATGAAAACGTTCGTAAAAAATTAAAAGTTATAGTTGCCTTTTTCAGTAATCAAAAAATTGGAGGGCTACTAGGCCTCCTTCCCCGCTCCTTTTTTCTCAAAATCTTCCGATTGAAACTATGAGAAAGCTATTTAGCCAAAGAAATTAATATGCAAATTTTGCTTTAATTATTTATGTGCGGAGAGCCAAAATCAAAACGTGCATTAATTCAAAAACGTTCAGAAATTAAAATAAAACATGTATTTTTTTTAACTGAAAGTAAGGAGCGACATTAAAACTTAAAACGAACAGAAATTACTCCTTATATGAAAAGGGATTTTCCTCCTCAACGCCCCGCTCTTTACGCTAAAGTTTTTTACTGTTTTAAAAAGTAGAGTTGAGAGGAAGAGTTAAACTTTAGAGTAAAGAGAGGGGCGTTGATGAGGAAAAGCCCCTTTCATATACGGAGTAATGTCTATTCGTTTTAAGCTTTAACGTCGCTCCCTACTTATAGTTAAAAAACCTTTTTTTTTTTATTTAATACTATTAAAGACCACTCTTCCATGGCACTATACCCTGCCTGAATACAACCACAACAAAAACACAACCTACAACCACAACTTCGGTGGTTGCTTTTGTTGTGCTGAAAAGCACAACAAAAGCAACTGCCAGAAATCAAACAGTTCGTGGTAACGAACTGTAGTAAGGAGCGACCCGACTCAATAGTAAACGAAACTCTAAAAAACGGAACTTTAATGCTAAAAGATACATCAAAAGAATTGGGGTTTCATGCTGATTTTAAATATACAAGTTTCCTCAGATTTAGTCTATGTCATCAAAAGTTACGAGCCTAAGAAAATTTGCCTCATTTTGGAAAATAGGGGGAAATACCCCCTAAAAGTCATAGAACCTTAACGAAAATCACACCATCGCATTCAGCGTATCAGAGAACTTTATCTACAAAAAAAATCTCCTATCTACAAAAATGTGGAATTTCGTATTGGAGGGCACCTAGGCCCCCTCCCTCGCTCATGTTTTCTCAAAGCCAACGGATCAAAATTTTGAGATAGCCATTTTGTTCCGCATAGTCGAAAACCATAATAACTACCTCTTTGGGGATGACTTACTCCCCCACAGTCCCTGGGGGAGGGGCTGCAAGTTACAAACTTTGACCAGTGTTTACATACAGTAATGGTTATTGGGATGCGTACAGACGTTTTCAGTGGGATTTTGTTGGTTTGGGGGTGGGGTTGAGGGGAGGGGGCTATGTGGGAGGATCTTTCCTTGGAGGAACATGGGCGAAGAGAAATTCAATGGAAAGGACGCGGGATTTTCTAGTATTACTATAAAAAAAAACAATGAAATAATAAACATGAAAAAGTTTTTTCAATTGAAAGTAAGGAGTAGCATTAAAACTTAAAACGAACAGAGAATATTAAGCATATGAGGGGTTCTAAAATAATTTAGCATAAAGAGCGAGGTATCTAGGAGAAGATAAATACCTCGCTCTTTATGCTAAAGTATTTTTAGTAATTTAAACTATTTATTCTACGGCCTTTCTGATTCAGGGGTTATTCTTAAAGAATTTGGACAAAACTTAAGATTTAGTGTAAAGAGCGAGGTATTAAAGAGGGAACAAACCCCCTCATATACATAATAAAAATATAAGAATATAAAAGTTTGTTACGTAAGTTAATTCTTAAGTTACGCATATTTTTATTAATAAAAATGTTCGTCAAAAATTAAAAGTTCTAGTTGCCTTTTTAAGTAAGCAAAAAATTGGAGGGCAACAGGGCTCCTTTCTCACCCCTTATATCTCAAAATCGTCTGATCAAAACTAAGAGAAATCCATTTAGCCAAAAAAAGAATTAATATGCAAATTTCATTTTAATAATCTATTTGCGGAGAGTCAAAATCAAACATGCATTAATTCAAAAACGTTCAGAAATTAAATAAAAAACTAGTTTTTTAAACTGAATGTAAGGAGCGACATTAAAACTTAAAACGAGCAGATATTACTCCGTATATGAAATGGGTTATCCCCTCCGCAATCCCTTGCTCTTTACGCTAAAGTTTGACTCTTTGTCACAGTTCTACTTTTTAAAACAATTAAGACTTTAGCGTAAAGAGCGAGGGATTGCGGAGGGGACAACCCATTTCATATACGGATTAATTTCTGTTCGTTTTAAATTTTAATATCGCTCCTAACTTTCAGTTTAAAAAACTAGTTTTTTTTTTTTTATTTAATCCTCATAATAAGTCCAACTGGCTCAACTAAGCTTTTAAATTTTAGCTGGTTTTACAAAAATAGACAAACACAAAAAGTCAATGAATTTTCAATGAAGACAGAACTGTAAAACTATACGGATAGATTTTGGTTTCTCTTTCGACTTTTTGTATATTTTCCTTTGTTGGTCCTATCTGAGCGCGGTTCGTCAGATAAAGAAAACCAATTTACAAGATAGGACAAAGGAAAGCAAAACCTTTCTGTGAAAGAAAAGTAATACCATTCATTTTTGTTTTTCTCTGGATATCGCCTAAAAGAAATAAGCTGAGTGACATACTCCAGTGTTTCCCTTCATTTTTGGAAATATTTTGATCTGCTAAAACTTCGCCTTTTCTTAAAATACGGACCTTTTCTTTTTTTTGTAATCGTATACTTTATCCGTACTTTTGACCTCTTAAATGGTAGAAAAAGTAAATGGATTCAAACATTGATATTCCAACGATGTGGCACAATATATCAAAGATACGGAGATTTGTAAAGTACTAGCTACACTTATACGCTTTAGTTTACACATGTCCCCTGAATAGGAATTCAAGCTACATATTTTTTTCCATCTGCTTAAATTTCTAAATACAAACCAAAAAATACCGAATGAATGATTAGGATTTTTGAATTGAAAGTCAATTAACTTCATTCAAAGTGTTCCGGAACATTCAAGGATTAAGGTTAAATGTTCTGCTATTGCATTTGCTTTTTGTTTTTCACTTTTTGGGTAAACCCATAAACACTGACGAGTTAGACCGATGTTTCTAGAGAAAAAAAATACAGATTTAAAAGTAAAATGACAGAATATGAAATATTTTAGATTGACTTTGTGATCTAATTGACTCTAGTACATAGACCTGATTTGAAAAGAAAAATGTCTTTTATAGCTTTTTTCTTCTTTTTAGACAAGAAAAAGGCGACAACTTGAATTAGAAGTATATGAAGAAGAATCTAATAAAATTTCTGATTATTCGCCTGGATTATTTTCGAAATATTTTACAACCAAAGGCAGAAATGAAAAACGAAGACATAGTCGTTATTATAGGGGCCATTGCAAGAAACGTCCACTATATATAGATTTCAAGAAGATCAATTACGATTCCTGGATTATTGCACCAAAAGGCTATGAAGTAAGTATAGAGATTTGTCGTAAGTGTGGCAATAAATTATTGCCATTTTCCCCTTATTTTTTAAAGCAGTTTTCGAATAGTTAAAAAGTAATATTTATTCTCAAGCCCCTCCTCCTCTACTCTTAATAAGTTTGGCTTTTTACCTTCCAGAAATATTTTGTGGGTACCATTGTTCCAGAGAAAACAATAATTAAATTACTTTTACAATTGTGAAAACATATATTTTAATCCTGGGGTCGTGTTATAAACAGTTTGAAGTGCTCACCTCCAATCAATTCGTCTCTTCGGCTATGTGACTTCGTTTCTCATTATAAAAATATTTTGCTGGATTTTGGAGATATTAATCTCCAAAATCATTTTACAAAGCTTGTCAAATCAATCCTCCCAATTCGTATCCTTCAACAAGGTTGACTCTAGTTCGGCATTGTGTAGTGACATGCATGAGAAGTGTAGCATAAGTGGGAGACAGTAACAACGACAATGAAAGGGATAAAATTAACCTTGACTTCATGCTCACTTAATTGTCCTGAACTGCTGAAGCATTTGCAGTTATTGTTTCAGATGTGTTTGGCACAGTCCGTTGTGCCAGATAGGTTTTTTGTCCGGTTGTATATCTCCCATAGTTAAGAGGGGTAAGGACCCCAGTGCTTGCTCTAATTACCGTCCTATCACTGTGTCTTGTTTTGTTAGTAAGCTATTTGAATATGTACTGCTACCCGCCATTAACTCCAAGTGCAATTTTACGCCCTTCCAGCTTGGTTTTAGAAAAGGTATGGGCTGCGTTCAAGCTCATCATATTGTGGGTCGGCTTATGAAACAAGCTGTTGTTAAAAAAAAGTCCCCTGTATTGTTTGACTGCTGACATATCTAGTGCTCTTGACAATGTAATTCATTCAAATGCTTTGTTTTCTCTAGCAGCCTCAGGTGTTAACCTTTCTGTTGTTTCTGTGTTTAAGTATTGGTATGCTAATTCTTCAGTTAGGGTGAAGTGGAATGGTACTGTAGGGGAGTATAGTCCTGTTAAAAAAGGTGTTAGGCAAGGTGCCGTGTTATCCCCGAGCATATTTAAATGTGTTTTAGCTTCGTGTCTCAAACGTCTTCAACCGTCAATTTTTTACAATGATAATTTAGGCATTAGTCACGTTGCATATGCTGATGATGTTCTGCTTCTTAGCCGGACAAAACATAGTGTAATTTCCAACTTAGACCGGCTTTCAGCCGCATTATCCACAGTAGGCCTTTCAGTTAATACCTCCAAATGTGAGTTTTTGTGTTTTCTCCACCAGCATCACCTCTTTGCTTGGGTTCTTCGACTATACCATGTTCAGCAAGTATTAAATTGCTGAGCCTCTCTTTTTCCACGTCACTTTCGTCTACTTCATTCGCTATTACGTCCAGCGTGCTGAAAAGTATGCGGGTTGGATACGCGAAAATTTCACCAAATCGTGGTCGGTATAACCGAAAAGGACTATGCCGTCTTTATTCTAGTTTTTGTGCCCTTGCTGTTTTTTATCTTTCTGGTTTTGCTTTCCTCCTTCGCAAGATATTTTTTCTTGTTTTTTTTCTTTTTTTGTGTGTTTACTCCACAGTTTAATGCATTTTGTGGGTTATTGATAAATTATTATTTATTATTATTATTATTATTATAACTTGAATTCCGTTATTCAAGGATCATACATGAATTATAGCATATAAATTTAGTTCTCCCGTTGTAAATACTTTGTGTTATGGACATATTGTGCCATATCACTGGAATGCCAATGTTTGATTATATTTACTATTTCCATCACTTGAGAGTTCAGAAACCTGGTTACGGGGAGCGATTTAAAAAAGAAACAAAAACACTTCAGGCCAAAAAAGAATGTTGAAAACATCTT
This sequence comes from Artemia franciscana, assembly GCF_032884065.1. NCBI lineage: Eukaryota > Metazoa > Arthropoda > Branchiopoda > Anostraca > Artemiidae > Artemia > Artemia franciscana. The sequence goes on along the minus strand of NC_088880.1, from coordinate 17,522,006 downwards.
GGGGGCACCCTTGATTTAGAAAAACTAACAAAACAAATCACTAAATATCAATAAATGAGTTTTGTAACCAGTCTTCTAGAGATTTAATTGTTAAGACAAAAAAGAGAGTCCTTTCTTTTCAGAAAAAAAGAACTCTTATAACAGAATATTTCCCAGAAGGATGGGAAACACTGATGAATGGTGCTCAGCTTATTTGAGATATGTAATATCTTGGGCAAAAACAGAAATGAATGGTTTTACTTGTCCTTTGAATGACGTTTTTTGTTCCTTTTGTCCTATCTCGTAATTTTGTATTGCTCAATACAACAGTAAAAAGAAGAAAACATACGAAAAGTCGAAAGAGAAACAAAAATCTATCCATACTTCATTATTCTGTCTTCCTTGAAGACTAATTATATTTCTTGAATGTCTACTTTTGCAACTATTTACAAGTTATTAGGACAGATGACGAAAATATATGCATAAGGACTTCACATAAAGACAAAAAAGTTAAAATTTAAAATAGTTTCAATTTTTTGTCCTAACAGTTTTAATAGGCTATTAACGTTCACCGTCGAGTTCAGCCACTTTTTTGTAAAGGTTTCAACCTGCTATCTACAAAATAACAAATTTTGTGTTTTTCCCGAGACGTATGATCCCGAGTACATGTTTTTTTTTTTTCATTTTTGTCTTCCCTGGGATGGTTGCATCGGGGCTCTGGTCCTAGAGTGTTAAAAGAAGGCGCATTGAAAAGTAAATTGAAGTTCTAGTGCCTCTTTTAAATAACAAAAAGATCCATCGAGTGAAAATTCTGAAAAAGCTAATTGGTTTAAAATTGTAGAAAACTTTATGTTGAGCTGTCCAGTTTCAGAGGCACTAATGTCGCATAGTGACGCGTTCGTTCCTATGGATGCGCGTGCTCTAAACGAAATAAATAATTAATAAAGACATTTTTTAAAAGCTTTATGTATCAGAGTTCACATATTTGAATTTTTGTAAAATTGGTGTACAGTGGAATATCGTTGCAGATCATTCATTATAGAGGAGGTTCAGGGGATACTTGTGTATGTGAAAAACATTTTGTAACAATTGTGTATGTGAAAGAGGAAAAAATCAATACTTCGCTATTTTTTCTTCTTTGAACTTTCTTAAAACTTTTAAAAAAGCTTATGATTCTAACCAAACGGCCCGGCCCTTAAGTTTCAGGAGTCATTCTGGAATAATTGGAACAGAAAGTTGAACTTCGGTGTAAAGAGCGAGGGGGGGTTTCTACGTTGTAATTTCTGTTTGTTTTAAGTTTTCAATTTTGCTCCTTACTTTCAGTCGAAAAAAACTTGTTTTTTTTTATATTTAATCGTCATCAAGATCGCAGCCCTTTTTAGGGGAATTCAGAAATCCTACAAATTTTTTTGTGCTAATCCTGATGACGAGCATCTTCCAAATCAATGTATTTTATATATTTAGAATCGGCATGAATAGCGAATTTCATTTTTTTAGAATTTACTGTTTTTGTTTTTTACTGACAAGGGTCGGTCTTTACTTACAGTTTGTCACCTCTATTGGTTTGATCTAAGGCTCTCTTAAATTTGAAAGAGACTTCTACTTCCTTCTTTAACCCCCAGCTTTTTACATTCAAGTTTAACATTATATAACAATGTTTCGAAAATGGTAATAATACCTGAAAAACATACCCTCCAAATGTTTATTTTTTTTTGGGGGGGGGATAAAATACCAAATTTTAATTTTAGAGTCATCAATTGTACGCTCTTTTAAGGTGAGTTCATTGACACAATCTTTTTTATAGGGAGTTTCCCCATGGACACTGGCAGAGGTGCTGGGGGGGGGGGGCTGATGCAGCCGTAAAAAAGAAGACATTACGTAGTATATATAAATTGGAAAATGAAAAATGCTCGCATTTAAATTTCTGCAAAAAAAAGCTGATACCACTTGCCCGCCCTACCCCCTGGAAAATTTCCTATTGGTACTTATAATACCCTCCATATTTCCACCTTTTGTGCCAGTAAGATTGCAAACGTAATCTTTTGTGTTATTAAGAAAAAGATTGTCTCCTATAAAATGGCACCATCGCCCTGCAGCACGTAGAAGACAGGCTTATTTAAATAATATTAAAGGGAATCAAGTAGATTAAATATTAATTTGCCCCCCCCCCCCCAGTGGCGTAATTTCATTAAAATCCAGGGATGGGGAAAATTTGGAGCCAATTTTCCAAAATCGAGTGAAAATGGCAATGAAAAATGAAAAATGAGCCATAGTACAATAAAGGCAAAAATATAGCCTACTCAAGAAAATTGACCTGTTTCTCTGGGTGCTTGAATTATGCAGGTTTATCCTAGTTCTAACAAGATTTTTTGCAGAAACTAAATTTCAGCTTGTGAGGGGGGGGGGAGGTTCTAGTGCACTTTTCAAATGACCAAAAAAGTGGAGGGTACCTAGGCCCCCTCTCACGCACATTTTTCCGCAAAGTCACTTGATCAAAATTTGAGACAGCCATTCTATTTAGCTTAGTTAAAAACCTAATAATTATGTCTTTGGGGACGACTTAATACCCTACAGTCCCCGGGGAAGGGGCTGCAAGTTACAAACTTTGACCATTGTTTACATATAGTAATGATTATTATAAAGTGTACAGACGTTTTCAGGGGGATTTTTTCACGTTTGGTGGGGGTGGGTCGGGGGGAGTGGGTTATGTGGGAGGATATTTCCATGGAGGAATTATAAAATAGCATTATTTTAAAAAAAATTGAGAATTTTTTTCAACTGGAAGTAATGAGCAGCATTAAAAATTAAATAAGATTTAAAATTAGATTAAAAATTAAAGATTAAAAATTTAAAATTAAAAATTAAATAACAAAATTATATAAGGGGGTTCCTCTCCTCCACAATACCTTGCTCTTTACGCGAAACTATTTTTAGTTATTCCAACTATTTATTATACGGCCTTTGTGATTCAGGGGTCATTCTTAAACATTTTGCACAAAATTCAAGCTTTAATGTAAAGAGCGAGATATTGACGAGGGGTACACAAATATAGAAGTTCGTTACGTATGTTAATTCGTAAGGTACGCATGTTTATTACTAACAAAAACGTTTATAAAAAAAAATCTAGTTGCATTTTTAAGTAACAAAAAATTTGAGGGCAACTAGGCCTCCTCCCCCACCCTTTTTTATCAAAATCTTCGAATCAAAACTAAGAGAAAGTAATTTAGCAAAAAAAAAATTAATATGCAAATTTCGTTTTATTTATTCATATGCGGTGAGCCAAAATCAAAACATGCATTAATTCAAAAACGTTCAGAAATTAAACAAAAAAAAACAAGTTTTCTTAACTGCAAGTAAAGAGCGACATTAAAACTTAAAAACGTTCAGAAATTATTCCGTATATGAAAGGGGTCGTCCCCTCCTCAACGCCTCGCTCTTTACGCTTATGTTTTTTTAATTTCTTTAAAAAGTAGAGTTGTGACAAAGATTCAAACTTTAGCGTAAAGAGCGAGGCGTAGAGGAGGGGACAACCCCTTTCATATACGGAATAATTTTTGTTCGTTTTAATTTTTAAGGTCACTCCTTACTTGCAGTTAAAGAAAAACTTTTTTATTATTATTTAATTCTTCCAGGATCTACAAGCACGGCCACTACAGGCAAGAACATATGGGTGGTCGTACCTGTATCAAGTTTACAAAAAAAACGAATGTTGTTTCAGAGATTTCTTATGATTTTCATGTAATTCTCCTTTTTTATACAGAGTTTATAAACTTAGGCCTTCCCATGAAAGATGGCCCTCAAAACAGACTTCTGCTCACATATCTGAACACACACATACTGAGGGGAATTAAACCACTTCTCTTGTAAGGAATACTATGTAGCACACCATAACTACGCACCATGCTTAAAATCACTTTTATGACAATTGTCTGTCATATCTTCCTCTCCCTCATTTAGTACCCATACTTTTTGCTATGCTTAGCCATACTTATGACTGTCTCTTGAAATGCCTTAAGCTATAATAATACTTTTAGAAGAGTGAAAATGCCTAAACTTTACTTTCTGATTTATAAGCACAAAACAATTTCGGTACTCAAAGACTTTTGCAAAACGTTAAAATTAGAGTTAAAAAATACTAATATTTCTAGTATTTGACAATCACCGAAAACAGAGGAAAAACTAAACAAGAGCCGAAAAAAATATCAAAAATAGGCTTAGTTTAATCCTTAATCACAGTAAAAGGAAAAGACCCCGGATTCTTGCTATTTGGTGTCATTTATTTTATTTACACCTAGCGAAATTCCATTTTAAATGTAAAGCATGTCTTCTGGTTAACAGAGATATCTTACGACGAATTTTGCGAAATCCGGCCTCTGTTCTTTTTTCCACCTCTATGGCATTTTCACTTCGTAGAAGTTCAGCTAAGATTGATTAAGTTCTCATAAATTTGCATTTGTTTTGTTCCTGCATAATGGAAAGCTGGTTTAGTTTCTTATATCTCTTTCTATTCTGCTGTCTCTGTTTTCTCTTCAGAAACGTTAAAATTCAGAATCTTCCATAGCGATGCGACACGGTATTTTAAAAAATATGATAGACTTGGATAAATTTAATTGCTGCAATTGTATCTCATTTATTTCTAGAAAGTAAAATAAAGCAAAAAAAAGATGGTCATTTATTTTTTGACCTTGACTTTTTATTGCTTTAGGCGGAACAAACCAGCTCTCACGAAAACAAAATTCTGGAATTAATGTACGGAAATGATCACATAGATAACTTAGAAACAAGCCCCTTTTCTTAGAAAAAATGGTAATTGGACTATTCAGAATCTGACTTTTACTGGGATTCTTTGGTTTGCTTCCATCAATTTTGACATTTTTATGGTTATTAATAGCTGTATTGGAGGAAAGCTTTCTGGAAAAAGCAATAAATTTGGTTTCTAGCTCTACTGCATCAAAACAAGAAAAAAAGCTGACTGTGAGAAAACTAGAAAGTAAACGTTCCTTTTCAGAAACTCTTGACGTGTCTTCTAAGATAATATATATCCAATAGTGTCAGGTATATCTCGATATATCCAGAGATCCAATAAGGGGGAAGTGGGTACGGTCCAAGAAAGGCATCCCCAATAATTTGGTTGAGACCCATAATAAGAAACTTTTAGATCCAAAGGCTTGCCGCAGCAGTTTTGTCTGATGATTACAGTGATTTTTGAGTTTGCTACATTTTTACTCGCTTATGCAGAATTACCACAATACATTTGTCTCATTCGAAGCAGTACATTTGTCTCAAATCAATATATTCCATGAAGACGTTTATACAATGTCAAAAAAGAGTTGCCGTCAAAACACTTCTTCTGAAAATATCTTCGACTGCAGAGTTGTCTGAAATAAGCCTCAAATTTTGATTCAGAACAATCGTGTTCCTAATAATCATAGTATAATAACGATCGAAAAGGGAACTGCAATCATTGCTGAGTTTTGTTTCTAGCCTGACACAATTGACCATGACACAATGACAACAAATGAAATGACATTGATCACAAATGACGCAATGGCCTGACTCTTTGCCATATAAATAGCCACACAGTTTGTTAAACTGGGAAAATTGTATCTCGTTCTTAAAGAGCTACAGAGATAAAAAAGAGATGTTGTTGGTACCTATGAGACCCACCTCTTCCGAACGGGTTAATAAACCTGTTTGAAGTCTCCCTCTTGCTCTCTGGCTGCAAATATGGATTTCATGAACATGACGTAGGATTTTTCGTTTAATAAACTGCCAAAAAAATCCCTAATCTCTTTTACTCTTTCCTCATTCCGCCAGAGTGATGTAATTCTATTTTGCTCTACAGAAAATTATCGATCAAATCTTAAATAAAATCTACTAGTTTCTATAGGGGACTTCAACGCTATACCGATGACAATAATAACGGTCTGTCCGATTTAAACTGGCCTTATGGTCATAAGAAACTCAATGCCAGAGGGAAATGACTGCTCAACTTTAGTCGACAAAACAAGCTATTCGTGATGAGCACAATGTTGAAACATCGCAGTCAACATAAGGTAGTCGGGAGTTCCCCAGATGATAAACCGAGAGCAGGATTGGCTATGCGAACGTCCTCCATACCTACACAGTATTAATAGTCTGAGGAAACTTTGGCTCTTATCACCCTCTCCTGATGTCAAAGTTCAAATTAAAGAAGAAGAATACTGCCGAAAGCAGAAAACAAAATTCCTGGTGAACTTACTGCGGTATTTTGAAAAAAGGCAGACCTAAATTTCCATTATACCTGACAAATTCCGAGAGATACTGGCAAATTACCCTCCTATTACTACCGCTAATGAGACAGACTCGCTATCTGAAAAGGCCACATCAACCATCATCAAGACAACGGTTATCATTCTTCGTCAAAAAAAAAAACATGAAAAGACATGGATTACAGATTGGATAATCAGTCTATGCGAGGATGAGCAATTTTTTTTAATTCAGCCGAGATCCCTACAAGTTCCTTAGAAGAAGAGTATAGCGAGATATCAGAAGTGCTCCATGCAACCACATCCGGAAAAAAATGTGAAGACTGCTATTTTAGAAAAATACTAGTGGAGCAGTTTTGAGAACAGTAAAGGAGCTGTATCATAAAAAGAAAAGCGAATATTAGTGATTCTGGACATACGCAGAAGAAAGACTGGCTATTCGAAGTGTCAAAATCGAAAGATTGGCAGAATAATTCAAAGATAAAAATCAAATCTATACCAACAAACTCAAGTAGCTTCCGATCTTGAAATACTGAAGCAATTGGAGAATATCACGCCGACTTTCGTTTTGGAAGATCAATAATCGGTCAGATATTCATCATTTGACAAGTCATCGAACAATACGCCAAATTCAACCAAGAATTCTATTATATACCAGTATTGAGCAGGAGTTTTCAGGGAACCAGATTAAATCTCTACCTTCTAAAGACTAGCCAACCTCTGAAAAAACATGTAATTGTTCAGCATCCTCAAACTGCTATTTTTCCATAGCCTATGTATGGATGAGAAACACTTACACTCAAAACCGAAGACGAACGAAAACTTTTAACAGTCGAGATGAGATTGCCTCCATCGCATTGTGAGAAACAAATAGACTGGCCGTATCTCGAATATTGAAGTACACCAGAGTTTTCAGTCCACTGAAATCATTTTCTGTAGAATCAAGAGGCAACAGCAGTGCTGGCTTGGTCACGTCGAGCAAATGTAAACGAACTATCTCCAGAAAGTGACCCTAGAAGGATCTTTCCATGGCCTTGTCCAAAAGGTAGACCAGGACAACAATGGACTGAGAACGTCGAAAATGTTGTTTAGCTATTACGTATCGCAACAGACAGAGATATATATTGTGCCCTGGTGGATGAGGTGGTAGGAGTTTACGCCCTATAACATTCCATGTGGATACCCTGGGCCTAAAAAATAAGCTGGTAAGCCCAGGCAACAATCTTTGAAAGTTTCAGGTCATAGAGAAAAACCTTTGTTTTGCTCTTTTTAGGGACCCGTTTAAGTTTTTGCTTTGTTTTGGAGAATTGCGGTCCACTTCACCCAAGGACTTTGACTAAAGACCATATGTCTAAACCATGTCCTGAAAATTTTAACTTAGACTCCTAAGGCGTTACTTAGATATTGCTGCTAAGCCTTTTTGATAACCTGCATGCACACAGTTTGAAAGTAGTAGCAGTAGTAGCAGTAATGGTAGTATTCTGCACATAGTGCCTTATGGTTGGTTCAACCACCCTCCCCCTCAAAATGCCCTGACAAATTTTTCTACGTGTAAACAATAGCCAAATTGAATACCTTAAAACCCTTGCCCCAAGGACTGGGGGAAGGGTCATGCCATCCCCAGAGGTATATCCATTGGGCGTTTCTATTAAGCTGAACAAAATGGCTATTTCAAAATTCTGAGTGGATGTCTTTTGGGGTAGGGTACCAAAAAAGGGCGTGGGAGGGGTACTGATTGCCCTTTAATCTCTTTTGACTCTTTAGAATGGCACTAGAGCTTTCATTTTTTCAATAGAATGAAGCTTCTTCTTGGTTTCTATGACAACTCCTTCCATGCGAAGTGTCTTGGTAAGAGAAAAAAAAATATAGAGCCCTCTTCTCTCTTTGCTTAGGTAGCGCTTTTGCGCTGCTGATGATTAATTTCTGGAAGTGTCGTCCGTTTTAGATTCATCAATGTTAAAAAAATGTTTCTGAGATATTTTTTTCTGTAATGTGCAAATGACGCTCTGACTTATCGAAGGCAGCGGACTTTGTCATACTCCTCTTTGCGGTAGTTTCTATTGGTTTTAAGCTTGACTTGATTGTTCATTAAGTTTCTTTAGTTTCATTTCTCATTTATTAACTGACGGTAATGTCTCTTCGTTTCCAAAAGGTTTTATTATGGGATAAACTCTTTTAAATTTATTTCTTTTTGTTTTAATTGTAATTTATTTTATTTTTTAATAAATGAAATCTTTTTAATTTTTTAAAGGAAGAATTAAGGTTTTAGTTTATTATTTATACTTGAACAAAATTTTAGTACACATTCTAATAAAGGTTTTTATTATAGAATTTTGCATGATGAGAAGGGGGAAAATCATTTCAGTGGATTCAAAATCTGTATTTTTTGGGTCTTTTATGGGACCGAAGCCATTTTGAGCTCCATCCTGTTACAATCTTGAATATAGACGGACAGTTGGTTTGAAGTACCAAGGACATAAAAATGAAAAAAGTTCCCCCTGGCTCTAGCTTTGGTCTATCCACTATTGAACACAGGGATTTTCTACGATTTTTCTTTGGATGTTATACAACTATTATAAAATTTTGTTCCGAAAATTCTCTCCTTTGTTGCCACAATGAATTTTGCAAAGAAAAATAAGCGGAAATTTTTCCTGTTCTCACAAAAAGCCAAACAGAACGATTGTAACACACAGTTTACTACCTATAGCTTAGAGTCAAGTATTTCAACAGTCAATACGGTGCTGCAACCGTTTGCAATTAAAAAAATATAGGCTTGTGAGAATAAGTCAAGAATAAGTAGACAAAGTAATATTTTTCGACTCAGATAAAAAAGGACTCTGTTGATATGTCAAAAGCCAACTAAAGGGATAATAGAACGAAATTGAACAGTCTAATTCGTCTTTCTGAAAATATATTCCTATGCTTAATTAACTAATCATTTGATGTTTAATCTCAAAGAGCTTTAATAATAAGCTTATTAGCGCATAGCTTAGATTATTAGCTGTCCAATGATTTGTACATTTCTTTTCAATTCCTATACGATAACGATATGCTTGGGCTATATTTTTATATAACTTCAATCTTACAATCACAGTTTATTTTACCAAGTTTACTGCCAAGAAATACCAGTGTTTGTCTTTCACCACAACAGTCAGGGAAGTTGCACTTTCTATGTCTATATTTTTTTTCGCTCATTTTCTGCTGATTTTTCACGCACATTCTTTCTTTTTTTTAACTTGGTTCCCGCTCAGTGTTAAACTGCATACCTGCATCGAACGTCTTTTGTATTAAAAATTGAGTTTCTGGGTTTCTATTTTTTAATATGTATGTGGTTGTGTACATTTCCACTTAACCAAATTAAAGATTTGGATTTCATTTTTAGAGTCCATGGTACTTTAAATAGATGTATTTTGAGCTCATTTGTCAGATAGTGTTCTGTTTTGTGGTTAAAAAAAAAAAAAAAAAATTAGAATAGAGAATCAATACGGACAGATTTGTTTTCTGATTGAGGTTCTCTTGATTCTTTAATTTTAATTGAAGTTTCTTTGTGGCCTGAAGTTTTAATGCAGAACAGCATCAAAATGTAAGATTATTCCACAAGAAGAATTAACAGAATCATATTTTCCTTCAAAAACTTAAAATCTTCGATAAACCCCCTTTGGCCCCCGAGTAAAAGTTTAAAATGTATTTGACTTCCTCTCGTCTAACGCTCCCTCAAAGTTTCAGATTGGTCTCTTCTACTGTTTTTTTCTGTACCAGAGATTTTGATAATGAGGATGCATACGTCTCTCTGCTTTAGTTAAAAATCCGTCTCAGCATTCCCTTAAAGTTCCAACTTAATACCCTTGGCGGCTCTTGATATAGTGCAGATAAACTATTTAGACAACCTGGATGTACCTAGTGTGTTTTATAATAGTTTAATACCCCGCTTTACTTTCCCTAAAAGCTTCAACTTCATACACTAAGCCGTTCCTGAGATATTGCAGATCCGCCATTTTAACAACCTGTAATCATATAATGTCTTTTGGATTCACTTACACGTCACACTTACCATTCCCTGAAAATTTGAATCTAATACCCTAAGCCGTTCCCAAGGTCACTCAGCACATCTCCAGGAATTGGACATGGGACGCCCTAGAAGTATGTAGGGTACCCCATTGAGTAGGCACGGACCAAGGGGGCAGTCCCTGGGGGTCCAAAATTGAAAATGGGGTACCCTCATCGGGGCTCGTAAATAAAGGCAAAGGAAGAAGAAGGCCCCTTGGATGTGCACTTAGTAGGGCTCACCGGTGTGTGGATATATCTCGTCAGTTACAAACCTTCTGCCAGATATGGTTTAAATTCAATGGTGAAGTAGAATACCATCGTGGGAGAATCATCTATAGGAGGATAACTGCCTCAGGGTGGAGATTAATATTTATGGATGACAGCCTCTGCAAGCTGGTGGAGAGGAGTGGCTTGTCGCGTACCACCCATTTAGCCAAGAAACCAACTCTCTTGAAGTCATGAAAAAAGGGCTTAGTACTATGGGGAAATCTGCTACCGTGTCCAAGCTAACCGATGAAAAACCAATGTTGGACGATGATGTAATTTTACATACTACTGTAGTCAAGACAGTTGACGGCCTTAGGCCTAATAAGACTCCATTCGGGGTGAAAATCCACATGGTTGTTCAGTTCCGAGAAAAACCACTCTATACTTTGGACCACTAAACATTCAAATACCTACTAAACCAGGGAAACTGTGTCTTGCTTGTAGAGGACTATTGAGGTATGATTGAGATGTAGTCGGCCTCTCTAAAAGCCACTTCTCGAACAAGGGAGAAAAACCTTTCTGGAGTCTCCCTTTTAATTTCCACGCGTAAAGACTGAATTCATCAACAAAGTGTCTTCCAAATGAAGGGAGTTGCCAACATTATCTCTGTCGTCCGGGTCTATGCCCCAGCCTTCGCCAGAAGTGAGGAAGAATGTGATGAATTTTATTTCACTTTAAAAAGTGTTATTGACCAAATCCACAAAAAAGACGCACTGATTGTCATTTGGGGCTTTAGTGCTGTAGTGGATACAGACAATACCGGCCAGTCCGATGTAATTGGGCTTTTTGGTCAAGGGAAACTCGATGTGAGAGGCAAACGATACAGTGTTCAAACACCGTCATCAGCGTGTAGTGATTTGGAGATTTCCAGACGGTAGAAACGAGGACGTAATTATGTGCTAATATCGAACCACTGCAGGTCTTCCGCCTGCAGTAAGGTAATTTGGATATAGCCACTAGATGTAGTGAAGCAGAGCATAGGGTATTTCAACCAGATGGTGTGAAGGACGTGTTTGGGGATGAAACTTGCGACCTCTACTGTCACCCAAGGTTAGGGTAGGAAATAATGGTTAGGGTTGTGCGAGAGAGCTGAAACTAACAGATATGTTCTTACTGAGCTTGGAGAGAAGCAGATATTAAAGATTCATTACTTTTAATTGATTCTAAGCATCAACGGTAAGGAGTACATGGTATAGTAACTAAAAAGAGCATAGTGATGCATTAACTAGTACATAGATAATTCAATACATAAAAAATACGTACACTTACATCAAACCCAGAGCAATCCAAAACTCCAGCGATTACCACAGGTCCAATATATCTGAGAGATGGAGAGCCCACGCTTATCAGCAGGGCAGGCATATATACTGTGTGCCTTAATGAGTATCCTGATTCAAGCAAGGAATTGATATTTATAAATTGTCAAACTCAACTACGATTCTTGTAAGATCTTGGTTAATGTGGTTACTACGAAACTCTTATCATAGTAAAAGGGGTTGTTTCAAAACTTCGTAACTTGTATTTTGCGTCTTTTAATCTATTGTATTAAAATCAATTTCTGAATTGAATGGTCAGACCGCTACACAGTGCTAGAGACAGTAGTACTACCTGAAGTAGAATTCGACTCTGACCACGCTCTCAGGATGTCAAGGATCAAACTAAGAATGTGAGAAGAGCTGTGAGGCTTCAAGTCATCTTCAAGCTAAAATCATCAGACCTTTCGAGTATGCTGAACAAATAGTTATCTCAAAATCATGATCGGGAAATTTTTGGGGGAAATGGGCGTGGGAGGGGGGCTAGCTGCGCTCCAATATTTTTGGTCGCTTAAAAATGGCACTAGAACTTTCAATTTCTGATCAAATGAGATCCCTCCCGATCTTCTAGGATACCTGGTTCGATACGATCACCCCTGGGGAAAAATAACAACAAATAATCACGCATCCGTGATCTTGGTTTTGTCAAAAAACACAAAATTCCACATTTTGTGTGTAGGAGCTTGAAACCTCTACAGTAAGATTCTCTGATATGCTGAATCTGATGGGGTAATTTTCTTAGAATTTCGGTTACTATTGAGCCGCATCGCTCCTTACTTATAATTCGTTGCCACGAACTGTTTGGTATGTATTTTTCAAGGAGAGATCAGTTTGACATTTCAAACAGAAATAAATTGAAAACCTTTCTTCACGAACTGACTACGTCTTCAATTCTTGTAATGCATTTTTTTTTGTGTTTGAAGTTTGTAATATGCTGTAATCTGACTTTCGGTTGGGGATGGGAAAATGAGGTGATTATTTTGAATAAATTTCATCTATTCTTTTAAAAGGGTCTTATTTCTATTTAGGCATATGAATGCTCAGGGAAGTGTACATTCCCAGTAGCAGACCATCTTACTCCTACAAAGCACACTGTTCTGCAAGCACTAATGCATGGAAGTCAACCGGATAGAGTTGCTCGACCATGCTGTGTACCAACTAAACTGGAACCCATCAGTCTTCTTTATGTTGATGAATATGAAACAGTAACTTTTAAATACAATTACGAGGACATGGTTGTTTCAGCATGCGGATGTAGATGAAAATCCAAATATATACTGGCAACCATGTGGTTATTTGTTCGTTATGTGGTGCTTTACAGAAAAAAGTATTTATCAGAAAGGCGCTAGCAGATAACCTATTTCTGAAGATTCCGATTGCCTAAAAATACTCTGGTATAATAATTTGTACAACGATATCTTGGCAACAGTATTTTTATTTGTTTGTTAAGTGGTATCATGTAGAAGAAACAGTGACAATTTAGAGGAACAATAAATCAGAAAGTGTTAGCAGATAGTCTATACAAAAGTTTTCCTTCCTCAAAATTGCATCTTATATGACAGTATTCTGAAATGTGTATTTGAATTAAATTGTGTGCATGGAAAATCCCAGGAATTAATATTATTTCATGCCAGAATACTGGCTTATAACAGTATTATTCTTTTGTAAACCAATATAATTTTGCGCAAAATTTTACATCACCAAAAAATCGTCTAGATGCAATATGATATTTTGTCCGTTGTCCCTCATTTTTACTAATATGGATCTAAAATTGTGTTATTCTTTTAGAAGAAAAAATAAAACACAAAAAAATTACCTAAGGACAGTTTTACTGAAGTATTTTAAGATCATGAAAATCGTCTTTTATCATGTGGACCTAAGCATTTTTGCGTCATTTTATCAGGTAGGCTGCATCAGTTTTTTTTCTTTGCTTACAGGTAATTTAGTATATAGAAATTATTTTCTCCCACTAAGGTTAACATGAAAAGGCATGGGTACTGGACTTCCAAAATGGCAAACTAGGACATTATTTGTTGCTTCTTATCAATTTTGGTTGAGGTTGAACAATTTATTCTGGTAGATAAAAAAAATGTGCATGCTGAGCAATGGTCTACGTTGTGCAGGTACGTATCTCCTGATTCGATTCTTTCGACCGGGAGTGCAATGCACTGGTTGTGTCTTATTAAGAAAAACTAAAATCATATTGTGAAATGACAATCATTTCAATTGTCCAAGGAATTTTGCTGAAAAACGACAAACTATCTCGGCAGAAGTCCCGATTAGTAAGTTATACTCATACCCCCCCCTCTTTTAGCTAGAGAAGCAGGATTGGACCCCAATAAAGCACAGTCAGAATACAATGACGTATTGATCAAATGAGCTCTGATATTGAAAGTTTCTTATGGAATTAGCTGCAAACAACTCATTTTTCTATTCAGCTGGATGAACCAGTTTTACTAAAAAAAAACACATTTTTTAAACTGAAAGTAAGGAGCGACATTAAAACTTAAAACGAACAGAAATTATCCCGTATGTGAAAGGGGCTGTTCCCTCCTCAACACCTCGCTCTTTGCGCTAAAGTTTGACTTTTTCTCACAAATCTCCTTTTTGAAACAGTGAAACACTTTAGCGTAAAGAGCGGGGTGTTGAGGAGCGAACAGCTCCTTTCATATACGGAGTAATTTTTGTTCGTTTTAAGTTTTAATGTCGCTCCTTACTTTAAAAAAAAAAACTTGTTTTTTTATTTGATTTCTGAACATTTTTGAATTAATGCATGTTTCGATTTTGGCTCTCCGCACATGAATACTTAGAATGAAATTTGAATATTTTATTTTTTGGCTATTTGGCTTTTTCTTAGTTTTGATCGGACGATTTTGAGAAAAAAGGAGTGGGGGAGGAGGATTAGTTGCCCTTCAATCTTTTGGTTACTTAAAAAGGCAACTAAGACTTTTAACTTCTTACAAACGTTTTTATTAATAAAAAATATACGTAACTTCCGAGTTAACTTTCGTAACGAACTTCTATATTCGTATATTTTTATTACGTATATGAGGTGGTTTGCCCCCACTTTAATACCTTGCTTTTTACACTAAAGCTTAAATTTCGTCCCAATTCTTTAAGAATGACCCCTGAATCACAAAGGCCGTAGAATAAATAGTTAAAATTACTAAAAATACTTTAGCGTAAAGAGCAGGTATTTAGGAGGAGATGAACCCCTCATATGCGTAACAATTTTCGTTCGTTTTGTTTTAATGCTGCTCCTTACCTTCAGTTGAAAAAATTTTTTCGTATTTATCTTTTCATTGTTTTTTGTTTTAAATAATATTAGAAAATCCTGCGCCCCCTTCAAGGAAATTCTCTCCTCCCATGACAAACTCCTCCATGGAAAGATCCTCCTAAGTAACCCCCTCCCCTCAATTCTCTCTCTATCCAAGAAAAAATTCCCCTGAAAACGTCGGTTCACTTCCCAATAACCATTACTACATGTAAACACTGGTCAAAGTTTGTAACTTGTAGCCCCTCCCCTGGGGATTGTGAGGGAGTAAGTCGTCCCCAAAGACATAGTTATTAGACTTTTCGACTATGTTGAACAAAATGGCTATCTCAGAATTTTGACCCGTTGACTTAGGGAAAAAATGAGCGTGGGAGGGGTCTAGGTGCCCTCTAATATTTTTGGTCACTTAAAAAAGGCGCTAGAACTTTTAATTTCCGTTGGAATGAGCCCTCTTGTAACATTCTAGGACCACTGGGTCGATACGATCAACCCTGGGGAAAAAACAACAAAAACCAAAAAACAAGCACCTGTGATCATTCTTCTGGCAAAAAATACGAAATTCCACACTTTTGTAGATAGGAGCTTGAAAATTCTACCGTAGGGTTCTCTGATACACTGAATGCGATGGTGTGATTTTTGTTAATATTCTTAGTCTTTTAAGGTGTGTTTACCTCTATTTTCCAAAAAAGGCCAATTTTTTCAGGCTCGTAACTTTTAATAAGTAAGACTAAATTTGATAAAACTTATATATTTTAAAACAGCATAAAAATTCGGTTACAACGTATATAACGTATACTTTAATACAACGTATACTTTATTAATTCTTTTCATTCCGAGGATTTCTAAATAAAATAAGCAGGAATTTATTGGTTCCTTGTGCTGTGAGTAGATGTCAAAAAAATTTAGTTGCATGGACACGATTTTTTAATTGGTCAATCTTACATTTTGACAACCACTCAATGCACAATCAGTTTTTTAATCAGCCAATCAATTCTGACATTTTTCTCGAAAACTGTTAATTCGTGGTTGGAACTCAGCCAAAAAGCAAATTTTTATAGGCAGATCTGATCTTCACATTTTTGTCGAGTTTCGGAAAAATGATAGAAATATAGCTCAAGGGGGTTTCACCGGATTCACCAAAGTTTTAAAGTGGTCAATGAGAAAAAAAGATTGGTAACCTCTGATCCAGAGCCATAAGTCTAAAACTGAAATTTAGGTAGGGTGATTACCTTCTGGAAAGTTCTAAAAGTGATAGAATCGAAGAGGAGGGTATAAGAGGAATAGTGGACAACGGTATATGTGCAACTAGGCTGCCATCGTAATCTGACTGGACACTGGGTCCACCAGCACGAGTGGATGACATATTCAGCAACGAAACTTCGGAATTATCATTTTTACTGCATAGATAAGATAACTAAGTAAACTGAAAAAAAGTTTTCAGTCCGAGATAGACCCCAATGAGACTCCAGATTCAATTTTTAAGTAATTTAGAAGGTTTTCACCAATGCAAAATTGTCCTGTTCTAAGGATACGGATGAAACTAAAAGTGAGTGGTTGCACTTCTAGTTTTAAGTGCTTCTGGGAAAATACGAAGATCAAAAGATGCTCGAACAGGCTATGTTAAGGGTGAAAAACAAAATCTGACCTTGCTCGGCGAATACTAGGTTTAAATAGATTCCAGTACCTCTTACATTCATCAATATGACGGACTTGAGAGGAAGTTTTTCACATTTTCCAAAGATAATTCTCTCTCCTCTAGCTCTTAAACAAACCGGAAGTCATCCAAGGGCTTAAGGTTCTGACTATTGTCGATCTCGTGACGATGAGGGGTTGCACACTAACTTTATGACACACTGTGAATGCTGTATAAAGTTGTACTTGAAGCAAGATGCAAATGTTGGTTCTCCCTGGTGCCCAACACCTTTGTGATGGTGGTGAACCGAGATTTCAGTCTTTCGTGAATGGCTACCAGTTAAAGCCACAAATTAGCCAACTTCCTATGCGGAACTGTATACAATTAGTCCCTAAAGCAAAACTAAACTTGCTAGCGGGGAAGGTGGTATTTGAAACTTTGAACTATGTATTTGTATACCTAATAGGGAAGTTTTTCGAATTAATTTTGAATATGGGCACATACACATAGGGAAGGGAGGCTCTAAATAGTTTCATTCTTTTCATTTCATTTCACTTTACCTTTCGGTAAATTCCATTTCATTAGCAGATTCACATTTTGGACTTAACTGGAACTACAAGAGAACATAAACTAAATTTCAAAAAAGAAAGTTACTCACGTGAACTTAAACAGCGATATTGTGTTCATCAATTATCCTTAGCTACCCAGATTAGGAAGAAATAACTGAAGATTTGAATTTAGTATACTTGAAATTAAAGTTAAAGCAAACTTAAAAAAAAATGACTATGTCAATTGTCAACAAGCGGAGAAGGGTAGGATTTAAAAAAAAAATGTACTAATAGGTGACAGGTCAAGATTAAAACATAAAATGACCGGAAATCTATATATATATAAATAAGTTGTTTGTTTGTGTGTCTGTCCGCATATGACGTCTGAATTATTTCATCATATACCAATTCAAAAACGAATGTATTCAAGCCGAAGTAGCTGAGTTGGTAAAGCGTTATGTTCCAGGTTCTAGGTCCGAGAGGTTCCAGGTTCGAACCTTGGCTTTAGCATTAATACAAAAGAAGAAAAAAAACTAAAAAAGGTAAAAACTACAAAAAAAAACTAAAAAGAAAATACTAAAAAAACTAAAAAAGCTAAAAAACTAATAAAAACTAAAAAAAGCAAAAAAACTAAAAACTAAAAAAGAAAAAAACTAATAAAAAACTAAAAACTGGTAAAAACTACAAAAAAAACTAAAAAGAAAAAAAACAAAAACTAATAAAAAAACTAAAAAAACTAGAAACTGAAAAAGAAAAAAAACTAAAAAAGGAAAAAAACTGAAAAATAAAGAAGAAAAAACTGAAAAAATAAAAATAAAAAAACTAAAAAAGGTAAAAACTACAAAAAAACTAAAAAGAAAAAAGAAAAAACTAAAAAAGCTAAAAAAAGGTAAAAACCAAAAAAAAAAAAAAAATATTTCATTATATACCAATTCAAAAACGAATGTATATACAGACCGGGACACCGGTATACAAATGACGACCGGGACACTGGGAATATGACTAACGAAATTACAGACTGGGACACAAATGACGACCGGGACACGGAATATAAATGACGACCGGAACACTCAAAGAGATATTACAGACTGGGACACCGGGACACAAATAACGACCGGGACACAGGGAATATAAATGACGACTGGGACACAGGGACACAACCACAACGGGGACGCCGGGGGGCACAGGGGGTATATAAATGACGACGGGGATACAGGGAATGTTTGATTAGCAATCACCATCAACAAAGCTCAAGGGCAATCATTAGAATAATGAAGTATAGATCTGAATACGGATTGTTTTTTATGTTGCATGTTCAAGAGTCGGTAAACCCGACAATCTATTTATATGTACAGACAATGGGACAGCGAAGAATGTTGTATATTCGCAAGTTTTACTTAGTTAAAAACATATATATATATATATATATATATATATATATATATATATATATATATATATATATATATATATATATATATATATATATATATATATATATATATATATATATATATTCACAGGTGGGACACAGGGACACAACTACAATGGCGCGTACCTAATATGGCACGTAACGACTTAAGCGCGCGGGGGGGGGGCTTGGGGTGCGCGAAGCGCCCCCACCAACTAGGTGTTGGGGTAGCGCCAAGCGCCACCCCAACAGCTAGTTAACCTATAAATATAGGGTAATATACGTAGACGAATCTTGCTTCCTTATGCCCCCCCTCACTGCCCTAATCTCTCATGTGCATTGAATAGAATATTTTTATTTTGAATATATCCCATTGAAAAAAAAAAGAGAACAGCCTATATAGGCATCATGGGTGTTGCTGCACCATAGGTATTGCTGTGACTGATGAGAATACTTTAAATTACGTTTTTACAATAACACATAGAAATGGAAATGAAAAGAAAACCAATAAATAAAATTTACAATGTAAGCCCAACATTTTTATTTGCGCAATTAATTCCAACAAAGTATATAGGCCTGTAGGATATATGGATGGAGGGAAGATTGTTTTTTCGGGGGAGAGGGGTGCTCAATCTATTACAACTAACAGGAGAAATACAACAACAAAATAGGCAAATTGCAAGAAAGTTGCTATAAGTGGCATGAAAACCACACTTGTTACGAGACTTTAAAGTCGAACCCTTAAGTGGCTCCTGGGCTATGCGTAGGTACCTGCCTTCCCTGACGAGATTGGCATTTTTGTAATAAAATCAATAAATTATCATTCCTTCGTTGTTTTTAGGAAGAATTCTTAAAACAAGTAAACAAGAGGAATCAGAGCCGTTACGTTTCGATTAGCATGCCTTCCCTATTTACCGACCTGACAAGGTACCAAGAGATTCCCCTTTCTACTTTACTGAATTGGAGAGCAGATGTGACCCCCTAGCGAGCTATTTAGTAAGGGGGCAAGAGACTTTCAAATCGGAAAGCGTTCAATTATTCCATGTAATCCCTGGCTACTGAACATGACGTAAGGTCGTAGAGTCAGCGATCGTGGATGGGGGACTTTAAATAGTGTTAAGCACGTGTCAGTGTTTAAAGAGACGTTGGTACGAAGCATGTTAGTTGTCAAACAACACGTGGCTAGTTAACTCCAAAATAGTGGAAAGCCGATAGGAGAAAAATTGCAAAAGAGACTTAGAAATTGGAACCTTGGGAATTAAAGTGATAAGTTACAGTTACGAATTTTTTTTAATATATTATTGCTTCATAGAAATGTTCGATATGCAGTTTTCGCAGAGCTTGAACGAATATCCAACCCAAACGAGATATGATTCTTACCCGAGTCTTCAAGAAGAAGAAATAACCCAGAGCCGGAGGCGTCGGGCACCAAGACGCCGCCAGACTCGAAGTCCCACTCAAATGTTAATAGTGAAGAAGTGTCGTCGTACAAAAGCGAATGATAGAGAACGAAACCGAATGCATTTACTTAACCATGCATTAGAAGGTTTGCAACGTCGTCTCCCAGTGAGTCATCTCGATACTAAACTAACAAAAATTGAGACACTTCGATTTGCCCGAAATTATATATGGGCTCTATCCCAGATTGTTCAGCTCACTGACGAAAATACAAACCAAGTTCATAACGATGAAATAACATTCACTAATAACGGTTATTCCATAAGCTGTAATGAAAGTACCTTGTTTCTACCTAAGAGTGACTATACCAATGAATACTCAAGTTGGAATACTCGATCTTGTAATTCGTTAAATGAATCATTTCAAGGAAGCTCTGACGAATACGATTCAGGTTTGTAATTCTGAGAGCCCACTTATGGGAGACGTATATATTATAATTCAAGAGTATACAAGTTCAGTGCAAGAAAGATAATGGAAACAGAATTACATGAAAATTCAAATTATGGCCAGAATAGTTAAAAACAGTTTATTTAAAGAAAATGTGTTTACAAACGAGGGAAGATAACTAACAAAGAAAACTTTGCAAGAAATGACAGACCGTATTATAGAGAATTAGGCAGTATTTCGCACATTCAAAATGTCGGACTAGTCAATATGATTGAAAGAAATTTAAGTGTGAAATAGCTGTAGGTGTAAACTTACCTGCTTAATCTTTTTTTCACTGTGCTTAAAAGTTAAAGGGTATTTATTACTATCATTATTAAGTGTCCTCAACATGGGTATCCAAAAGAAGAATGGGAAGAAGGGTACAAAACAGACAATCCTTCTTCATAAAAAAATTCCAAAGGCATAAAACAATTAAATATTATAATGCTTGCAAAGATTTTACAGCTTTCTGTTTTTTTCAAACGGTTTGTTTAGCTTGTACCTTCTTTTAAGATTCATCCACCCCTCCCTTTCCAACAAATTTCTTGAAGTACCCATAATTTTAAACGTTTTCTAGTCCATCGTGAGTCATCAAGAAGCTAAGTCACTTTTGTGTTATAATTTAAAATTTGTGATTTCTAGTGTCGTATAAATATTTTTCTTGAATAAATTCATATTTATTTCTATCTAAATGCATCTGTATTAGTTTAATTAGGGTATGATATCAAGCATAAAACTTTTTCAATTGTTTTATTGGTGAGCCTTAAAATCTATGAAAAGCCTTTCGTTTAGGTTAATGATTCGCAGGTATTGACAATTATGTTAGAGCAAGACAAAATTAGGTATTTTCAGTTCAAACTTAAAGAAAATATTTCTAGTAATTGAAAAATAACTACTAAATCATTCCTTAAAAATTCCAGAATTACTAAATGAAGTACAACCAGTAGCGGAATTTGAAACAAAATTTTATTTTGAATTTTAAGTTATAAAATTTAAAACAAAGATTTAAGTCATTTCAATTAATTTGTCAAAAGTACTGCCGTTACAAAAAGACAAGAAACTACTCGACAAATCGACGGATTAAGCTAAGAATATGAATATAACAAGAAGAGCAAAAGAAAGAGAGAAAGCGTGTAAGAGTGGGATAAAGAAAAAAAAATCAGAGTGAGAGAGATAAAACGAAAGGTGTTGCTGACGAGTTATCCTCAATTTTTAAAAAGAAAATGAAAACAATTTATGTCTGACCATTTTTTATTTATTTTCAGTGAGTTCTTGCCACAGGTTTTCTTTTTACTGAATACCAAGCCAATATGTGATCTAGTATGGTCTAGTAGCTACAGCCTTGTAGAAAGAAACCACACGACTCTTAGTAAGCAATTTTTAGAAATCAGATTCGAAAAAAGGCATAGAGCGATAGAAATTTATTCTATATTTTTAGTTGAGAAAAAGGGGTCAAAACCAATTTGTAAGGAGGGGAAGACATATTCCCTCGTGTCTGGATATTCGTCTTTAAATGTAAAAGTAAAAAGAAAAAAGGGTCAAAAATCAGAGTTTAGCAGGAGTAACAGCTGAATATTTCCTTCTTTCTTCCTTTTTTCCTGTGGGACATAGTAACTGAAGGAGTAGACGATGGAACTAGTTTGAGGGCTCATTTCATAAGAACTCCTGGCCCTTAGAAGCTTTCAAGAATGGTAGCAAGACGCATGCTACTGTTGTAAAATACGTTATTTAAGAAGCAGATATTACTACTACTGACACATTATCAGAGTTGTAACCCGCCACATAAAATTGGAGCTGCACGGGTTTTTCCTCTACTTGAATCTATTCAGAGTTTTACTCATTACTCACTCTCATGAAGCACTTGGCTACTTCGAATCTTTCGTCTGACCTCTTCCCACCTCGTTTGAGGACGTCCTGTTGGTCCCCAGATCGGTTGAAAAATTCTGATTTTTGGCATCCCTTCCAACTTTTCTTTGCCTTGATCCTTTTTATCTTTCATTTTTGTATGGTCAAAATAAGTCAGACCGAACTTCATTTTTCGTATAGCTTATTGTTTGATATTGCATAAGCTGATAGCTTATGCAAAGAAATTTGCAGGGGCAAGACCCTTCCCCCAAAAAACTAGAGGGGTAGGAAATATTCTTTCGATCAGCATGATAATTGTGTCTGTAATTATTTTGGCCAAGGAGCTTCCCATGCAGTAAAAAAGAAAACAAATTTTATTTCACTTGAAAATGGGCCCAACGAAGATTAAAAAAACTGTTTTGTCCGGGAGAGCATGGCATTTATATCCGTAAAATCCTGGACTAAGGGGATCTTACTGCAAGAACAGATTAAGGACCCCTAATGGACCTAATTAAATTCTAGGCTCTGGGCTCCCCTGAAATGGGTCAGAGAACACTTTTCTGCCCAAAAACTAATTTTGTTTGGTCTTTGTGCCAAAATGACTCCTATGGAAAAAACAAAAAATGGTTCACCAAAGGAAAATTTCTCCCTATATTCCATGATTATCTGAACAAACCA
The DNA here is from genome assembly GCF_032884065.1 of Artemia franciscana. Lineage (NCBI taxonomy): Eukaryota > Metazoa > Arthropoda > Branchiopoda > Anostraca > Artemiidae > Artemia > Artemia franciscana. The sequence goes on along the minus strand of NC_088880.1, from coordinate 17,498,879 downwards.
GCCTAAATTTTCAACAAACGAACGTGTGCGCCAAAGAGCTTAAACCTCAGTTCATTCAGCTCGTTACAAACAGCCAAGAGGTGAACAAGATCTTCCTCGCTATTCCGCACATGTATTTTTGTAAGTCCCCGGGCCAAGAGGCTTCCGAGGTACAAAAATAAATATAGGTTAACCCAAAAATACCGCTCAAAAATGGCCAGAAATCTTATTTTTCTCGACAGCTTGAAAGTTATTTCCGTAGATCGTCGGGTTAAGATAATACAATTGCGCATCAAAAGTAATTGAGCAATACGTTTGTTTCGACCAAAAATGAGCCATTAAGCTTCTTTTCTGGTCAAACAGGAGTATTTTCAGACCAGACCAAAAAGTAATATTGGACTTGAACATTTTTGATCATCCCATACCAAAAGAATAAAAGAGTTGTGACACCCAAAAGGCCTTAAGAAACAAATTGGTCTCTGCCATCTCCCATCAATCAACATCCATAAGTCTGTTTTTCCAATAAAGAAAGAATTGCAACTAATTTTGCCTTGGTGGATTCATGACGCCAGAAAATCGACCCAATTATCTTTTTATCTCTCATCATCTTGAAATTACAGGGCCCATAGACACAACCAAGCAGAAGAACAGAAACCGTTTCGGAAAAAAGCAATTGTTGTCGATTTGTGATGCCCAAAATTGGGCAAAAACTGTTATTTTCTCTTATTAGCTGATAATGTAAAGGCAAGTAGACTGGGTCAAGGAAATTCCCTTAACCAGGGAATAAAGCAACAAATTTTGACCAAAGGTGGTTATATCAGTTGGTTACGCAATAATGCCTAAGAACAAGCAGTTTTATCCAGTTGGCTTTGAACTTTCAGGGAACGTAAGCCAATTGAGCAAAACAGATCTAAAATGATAGAGCATTAGGAAATTGAGTCATATCAATACGTGACACTTCAAAATGGTTCTAAAGCTGTTTTCTTTGATTTGCTTGAAACCTTCAGGCATATGAACCAGAACATGGGCTTTCAAAGAGGGGAAAAGGATTTGAAAGAAAAATGTGATTGCTTTTATTATTGAAGCTAAGAACCTGAACTTTTTGGCACTTGGTTGGGACTAACAAACCAGATGGGCAGGGTCAAGGATACCTTAACGAAGACAAAAAGAAATTGGAAACAAATTTGGTTTTATTGCCCTGTGATGACTAAATTTTATTTATTTGCTTTTTTTAAAACCACAAGATTGAACTCTCTCCTAAATGATCTAGAAATCCATTTGTTTCAAAACACTATGAGTAACGACAAAATATGATAATATGTTTTTCAACAAAGTGCTTCTTATACATAATTGTTTATTCAAGAGTATTTGTTCAAGGTATTGAAGCGTAATTCGATATTGAAGTGTTAACTATTTTTATTTATTATAAATCGAAATTTCCCAACCCATACCGAATTAATAATGAAAATGTCATTGAAATATCTGCACAGAACTACGTCTAATTGAATATTTCGGTGGATTATTAAGATTTTTCTTTAAATTTAAAGCGCACCGAGACAATTGAGTTCCTAAGCAGAAAGTCTGCAAAATTCCTACAAATTTTCCTACTATTAACCCAATAGTTAAGACATGTCAATTCAAAAATGAATGTAAATTACTTTTTAAAAAATATGTTTCAGATATGACCTTCTCAAAGTAAAGCAAAGACCGATATCAAAATATAAGACGAAAAGAAATTAAGTGAATAATCAAGCCAAGTTTAAAACAAAAATAAAGTAGCATAAGTACGAGTGGACCTATTAACTGCTTAAACAATCCAAAGACCAGAGGATTGCTTGTGTTTTACTAAAAACAAAATGTATTTTAAATAGTCTTTCTTTTATCATTATAACATTGAAAAATCAGAGCTACTCAAACTTCGAAGAATTCATTTTTATGCATCATTTTATTTAAAAAAATCAATCTAGCAGTCGTGTTTTCGCGTAAATCTCTGAAGTAAAATTCTTTTATATAATATTTCATTTTCGCTAGAGCGCTGAATCTTTTAAAACATACAAGAACACTTTGTCAATTGTACACTTTGGACCAAAGCATTTCAAAATTAAAAATCACAATGGAAACCTTTCTCGCCACCCTTTCAAATTTAATGGTCATAGCATACATACGCTCCAGACTGAATAGCAAGTCAAAGGGTTGCCCAGTTCAAGATTTTCAATCTTGCATGTTCTTTAAAGGACATGTCTGAGTTCGAAGACAGACATGGTCAAAAAAAAAAAAAAAACAGCATTAGCCTCAATTAAAAAATAAGGGGAGGGGCGAAATATGTTTTTCAAAGTGTGAGGTAGTGAAAGCAATGTTCCTTTTCAATCTTTTCAATAAAATACCCAAATATGGCATTTTTCAGTTATAATACCCTAATCGTAGAAGAAAGAATTTAGAATTGTAGGGGTAAGAAATCTATGAGGCGAATACTCCTCCTGCACCCCAATCGACCCCACTGACAAACTAAATATTACTTTATTAAATCATTTTTTTTTGTTCTGAAAATCTAGCTCAAAATCCAACGCTTTCATTGGATTTTTGGTTAGTATCCAACCAATTATCCTGTAGTCCGAATGAAAAATCCAACGAAAATTTAACAACTTATCTAGGATAAAACAAGAAAGCAGAGCTGTCGGATACGCTCAGACACCTTGTCCCATGAAACTTCTGTTCTAAGTCGTCTTGCTTGCAGAGAAGTCAATTTACGAAAATTTAAGAAAATATTTTTAAAATCTATAGGTGGCCAATTTTTTCCCTTTTTTCGATCTTTTAAATTACAATAACAAATGTTAAATAGCAGCTCGAGTAGGGATAAATCCTTTTATTTGACAGTGAAAAAAAAACTATAAAAAACTGGATATATTTTTTTCGAGCTATTCGAACTGTTTAGGATTTAGAGCTATTCGAACTGTTATTTATCGTCACTGAAAGGCAATGGGGTCTTCGATATTACAAACTATAACAAGAAGTGTTTTTTCAGTACAAATATCCCAAGCGAATTTTTTTTTCGAAATCTAGGGGGTCGAAAGAATAAAGGGGGTGGGGAAAATATCCCTCCTTATCTCCAGCTAACGCCACTTACGTTCTCCTTTATTAGCAAATTAATTATGTACATAAATGACATAAAATTTATATCATAATATACTTCACCAAAGCTATTCTTTCTCGGGGTGCTGAAGCTGTTGCTTTCATATCTTTCGCTTATTTATACCAATGCCTGTGTGAAAATGAGCTTTCCATTTTTTTTTTTCTGTCACAGGCAATAGTACTTGCGTTGTATTTAACATTCATAGACTCTTTTTCAAGCTCTCGCTCTAATTTTGTTTCACACACTCAGCAATCCGTGAGAAAGCTTCACGTGCAGAATTTCCAAAGTCTCTCTTTAAAATAATACTCGTAAGACTTTTGATTGCCTAAATTCAATATTGTTTCTAGTCTAGTAGAATTTACACTCCAGATAATTACACATATCAAACAGTTCGTTGTAAAGAACTGTAGTAAGGAGGGACCCGGCCCAATACTTACCGAAACTAAAAAAAATGGAATTTTGATGCCAATAGTTACATAAAAAGAATCACATTTCCACGCTGATTCTAAATATATATATTTCAATATATATGTTCTAGTATTGTCTAGTAGCTACAGCCTTGTAGAGAGAAACCACACGACTCTTAGTAAGCAATTTTTAGAAATCAGATTCGAAAAAAGGCAAAGAGCGACAGAAATTTATTCTCTTAGTTGAGAAAAAGGTGTCAAAACAAATTTGTAAGGAAAGGAAGACATATTCCCTCGTGTCTGGATATTGCATCTTTAAATGTAAAAGTAAAAAGAAAAAAGGGTCAAAAATCAGAGTTTAGCAGGACTAACAGCTGAATATTTCCTTCTTTCTTCCTCTTTTCCTGTGGGACATAGTAACTGAAGGAGTAGACGATGGAACTAGTTTGAGGGCTCATTTCATAAGAACTCCTAACCCTTAGAAGCTTTCAAGAATGGCAGCAAGACGCATGCTACTGTTGTAAAATACATTATTTCAGAAACAGATATTACTACTACTGATACATTATCAGAGCTGTAACCCGTCACATAAAATTGGAGCTGCAAAATTGGCTTTGCAGGGGCAAGACCCTTCCCCCCAAAAAATAGAGGGGTAGAAAATGTTCTTTCGATCAGCATGATACTTATGACTGTAATTATTTTGGCCAAGGAGCTTCCCATGCAGTAAAAAAGAAAACGAATTTTATTTCACTTGAAAATGGACCCAACGAAGATTAAAAAACTGTTTTGTCCGGGAGAGCATGGCATTTATCCGTAACATCTTGGATTAAGGGGATCTTACTGCAAGAACAGATTAAGGACCCTTAATGGAACTAATTTAATTTTAGGGTCTGGGCTCCCTAGAAATGGGTCAGAGAATACTTTTCTGCCCAAAAACTAATTTTGTTTGGTCTTTGTGCCGAAATGACTCCTATGGAAAAAACAAAAAATGGTTCACCAAAGGAAAATTTCTCCCTATATTCCATGATTATCTGAACAAACCAGCCTAAATTTTCAACAAACCAACATGTGCGCCAAAGAGCTTAAGCCTCAGTTCATTCAGCTCGTTACAAACAGCCAAGAGGTGAACAAGATCTTCCTCGCTATTCCGCACATGTATTTTTGTAAGTCCCCGGGCCTAGAGGCTTCCGAGGTACAAAAATAAATATAGATTAACCCAAAAATACCGCTTAAAAATGGCCATAAATCTTATTTTTCTCAACAGCTTGAAAGTTATTTCCGTAGGTCGTCGGGTTAAGATAATACCATTGCACATAAAAAGTAATTGAGAAATACGTTTGTTTCGACCAAAAATGAGCCATAAAGCTTCTTTTCTGGTCAAACAGGAGTAGTTTCAGACCAGACCAAAAAGTAATATTGGACTTAAACATTTTTGATCATCCCATACCAAAAGAATAAAAGAGTTGTGACACCCAAAAGGCCTAAGAAACAAATTGGTCTCTGCCATCTCCCATCAATCAAATAAAAAAAGAATTGCATCTAATTTTGCCTTGGTGGATTCATGACGCCAGAAAATCGACCCAATTATCTTTTTATCTCTCATCATCTCGAAATTACAGGGCCCATAGACACAACCAAGCAGAAGAACAGAAACCGTTTCGGAAAAAAGCAATTTTTGTCGATTTGTGATGCCCAAAATTGGGCAAAAACTGTTATTTTCTCTTATTAGCTGATAATGTAAAGGCAAGTAGCCAGGGTCAAGGAAATTCCCTTTGAAATCAGGAAATAAAAGCAAAAATTCTGACCAAAAGTGGTTATATTAGTTGGTTACGCAAGAATGCCTAAAAACAAGCAGTTTTATCCATTTGGCTTTGAACGTTCAGGGAATGTAAGCAAGGACGAAGAAACCTCAATGAGGACACATAACATTGAACAAATTTTATTTGCTAGGACGTCCTATTTCGGACTTCCATGACGCCCAAAATAGCCTAAAAATAGCCTAAAATTGTTGATTGGGATCGTCTTAAAACTTACTGGGCATGAGAATTGAGCACAACAGATCTAAAATGACAGACAATGAAATGACAATGAAGCTAAAAACCTGAACTTTTTGGCACTTGGTTGGGACTAACAAACCAGATGGGCAGGGTCAAGGATACCTTAATGAAGACAAAAAGAAATTGGAAACAAATTTGGTTTTATTGCCTTGTGATGACTAAATTTTATTTATTTGCTTTTTTTAAAACCACAAGATTGGACTCTCTCCAAAATGATCTAGAAATCCATTTGTTTCAAAACACTATGAGTAACGACAAAACATGATAATATGTTTTCAACAAAGTGCTTCTTATACATAATTGTTTATTCAAGGGTATTTGTTCAAGGTTTTGAAGCGTAATTCGATATTGAAGTGTTAACTATTTTTATTTATTATAAATTGAAACTTCCCAACCCATACTGAATTAATAATAAAAATGTCATTGAAATATCTGCACAGAACTACGTCTAATTGAACATTTCGATGAATTAATAAGAATTTTCTTTAAATTTAAAGCGCACCGAGACAATTGAGTTCCTAAGCAGAAAGTCTGCAAAATTCCTACAAATTTTCCTACTATTAACCCAATAGTTAAGACATGTCAATTCAAAAATGAATGTAAATTACTTTTTAAAAAATATGTTTCAGATATGACCTTCTCAAAGTAAAGCAAAGAGCGATATTAAAATATAAGACGAACAGAAATTAAGTGAATAATCAAGCCAAGTTTAAAACAAACATAAAGTAGCATAAGTACGAGTGGATCTGTTAACTGCTTAAACAACCCAAAGACCAGAGGATTGCTTGTGTTTTACTGAAAACAAAATGTATTTTAAATATTCTTTCTTTTATCATTATAACATTGAAAAATCAGAGCTGCTCAAACTTCGAGGAATTCATTTTTATGCATCATTTTATTTAAAAAAATCAATCTAGCAGTCGTGTTTTCGTGTAAATCTCTGAAGTAAAATTCTTTTATATAATATTTCATTTTCGCTAGAGCGCTGAATCTTTTAAAACATACAAGAACACTTTGTCAATTGTACACTTTGGACCAAAGCATTTCAAAATTAAAAATCACAATGGAAACCTTTCTCGCCACCCTTTCAAATTTAATGGTCATATTAGCATACATACGCTCCAGACTGAATAGCAAGTCAAAGGGTTGCCCAGTTCAAGATTTTCAATCTTGCATGTTCTTTAAAGGACATTTTTGAATTCGAAGACAGATCTGGTAAAAAAAAAAACAGCATTAGCCTCAATTAAAAAATAAATTGGAGGGACAAAATATGTTTTTCAAAGTGTGAGGTAGTGAGAGCAATGTTCCTTTTCAATTTTTTCAATAAAATACCCAAATATGGCATTTTTCAGTTATAATACCCTAATCGTAGAAGAAAGAATTTAGAATTGTAGAGGTAAGAAATCTATGAGGCGAATACTCCTCCTGCACCCCAATTGACCCCACTGGCAAACTAAATATTACTTTATTAAACCTTTTTTTTTCTAAAAATCTAGCTCAAAATCCAACGCTTTCATTGGATTTTTGGTTAGCTAAATTCGTCAGAATATCCGACCAATTATCATATAGTCCGAATGAAAAATCCAACGAAAATTTAACAACTTATCTAGGATAAAACAGGAACTTAGAGTTGTCGGATACGCTCAGACATTTGTGTCACTTGAAACTTCTGTTCTAAGTCGTCTTGCTTGCAGAGAAGTCAATTCACGAAAATTAAAAAAAATCTTTTTTAAATCTATAGGTGTCAAATTTTTTCCCTTTTATCGATCTTTTAAATTACAATAAGAAATGTTAAGTAATTTAACAATTAGCTCTACAGCTCGAGTAGGGATAAATCCTTTTATATGACAGTGAAAAAACACAATAAAAAAACTGGATATATTTTTTGTTCGCTGTCTAATAGAACGATTTATAGCTATTCGATCTGTTATTTATCGTCACTGAAAGGCAATGTGGTCTTCAATATTACAAACTATAACAAGAAGTGTTTTTCAGTACAAATATCCCAAGCGATTTTTTTCAAAATCTAGGGGGTCGAAAGAATAAAGGGGGGGCAAATATCCCTCCTCATCTCCAGCTAACGCCACTTACGTTCTCCTTTAATAGCAAATCAATTATGTACATAAATGACATACAATGTATATCATAATATGCTTCACCAAAGCTATTTTTTCTCGGGGCGCTGAAGCTGTTGCTTTCATAGCTTTCGCTTATTTATACCAATGCCTATGTGAAAATGTTCTTTCCATTTTCTTTCTGTCACAGGCATAAGTACTTGAGTTGTATTTAACATTCATAGACTCTTTTTCAAGCTCTCGCTCTAATTTTGTTTCACACACTCAGCAATCCGTGAGAAAGCTTCACGTGCAGAATTTCCAAAGTCTCTCTTTAAAATAATACTCTCAAGACTTTTAATTGCTTAAAACCAATATTGTTTCTAGTCTAGTAGAATTTACAATCCAGATAATTACACATATCAAACAGTTCGTTGTAAAAACCTGTAGTAAGGAGCGACCCGGCCCAATAGTTACCGAAACTCAAAAATTGAATTTTGATACCAATAGTTACATCAAAAGAATCACATTTTCACGCTGATTCTAAATATATATGTTTCATCAAGTTTAGTTTTGCCAATCAAACGTTACGAGCCTGAGAAAATTTGCCTTATTTTAGAAAAGGAGGGAAACACCCCCAAAAAGTCAAAGTATCTTAAATAAAATCAGCCCATCAGATTCGGCGTATCAGATAACCCTGCTGTAGAAGTTTCAAGCTCCCATCTAAGAGATTGTGGAATTCTGTATTTTTTCCCAGAAGACAGATCACGGATGCGTGTTTATTTGTTCGTTTTCTTTCTTTTCCCCAGGGTTGATTGTATCGACCCAGTGGCCCTAGAATGTCATGAGAGGGCTCATTCTAACGAAAATTAAAAGTTCTAGTTTCCTTTTTAAGTGACCAAAAAATGGACAGCACCTAGGCCCCCTTCCACGCTCATTCCCCCCCCCCAAAGTCACTCGATCAAAATCTTTAGATGGACATTTTAACCTAACAATTATGTCTTTTGGGACGACTTAATCCCCCACACTCCCCAGGGAAGGGGCTGCAAGTTACAAATTTTGACCATTGTTTACATATAGTAACGGTTATTTGGACGTGTACAGACGTTTTCAGGGGGACTTTTTCACGTTAAAGAGGAGTCGGGGGAGGGGGTTACGTGGGAGGATCTTTCCATGGAGGAATTCCTCATGAGGGAAGAAAATCTCGATGAAGGGGCCGCAAGATTTTCTAGTATTATTTAAAGAAAAAAAACAATGAGAAAAAAATTTTTAAGGTAGAAGTAAGGAGCAGCATTAGAACCTAAAACGAACAGAAATTACCACGTATATAATGGGGTTCGTCCCCTCCACAACACTTCACTCTTTACGCTAAAGTATTTTTTAGTAATTTCAAATTTTATTCCACGTCCTTTGCGATTCAGGGGCCATTCTTAAAGAGTTGCGACCAAACTGAAGCTTTAGTGTAAAAAGGTATTGACGAGGGGGAGAACCCCCTCATATACGCAATGAAAATATACAAATATAGAATTTCGTTACTTAAGTTAATTCGTAAGTTACGTATACTTATTACTAATAAAAACGTTCGTAAAAAAAAGTTCTAATTGCATTTTCAATTAACCAAAAACAGTAGTGTAACTAGGCCCCCTCCCCTACCCCTTTCTTTTATCAAAACCGTCCGATCAAAGCTATGAGAAAGTCATTTAGCCAAAAATAAATTGATAGGCAAATTTATTTTTAATTATTCATGTGCGGTAAGCCAAAATCCAAACATACATTAATTAAAAAAAAAACGGTCAGAAATTAAATAAAAAACAAGTTTTTCAATTGCAAGTAAGGAGCGACATCAAAACTTAAACCGAACAGAAATTATTCCGTATATGAAAGGGGTTGTCCCCTCCTCAACGCCTCGCTCTGTACGCTAAAGTTTTTATATTGCTTTAAAAAGTAGGGTTGTGAGAAAGAGTCAAAAATTAGCGTAAAGAGCGAGGCATTGAGGAGGGAAGAGCCTCTTTCATATACGGAATAATTTCTGGTCGTTTTAAGTTTTTATTTCGCTCCTTACTTGCAATTAAACAAAAAAAAACTAATTTTTTTAGCTGAAAGTAAGGAGCGACATTAAAACTTAAAACGAACAGAAATTACTCCGTATATAAAATGGGTTGTCCCCTCCGCAATCCCTCGCTCTTTACGCTAAAGCTTTTAATTGTTTTAAAAAGTGGAATTGTGGCAAAGAGTCAAACTTTAGCGTAAAGAGCGAGGGATTGCGGAGGGGACAACCCATTTTATATACGGAGTAATTTCTGTTCGATTTAAGTTTTAATGTCGCTCCTTACTTTCAGCTAAAAAAATTAGTTTTTTTTATTTAATTTCTGAACGTTTTTTAATTAATGCATGTTTGGTTTTGGCTCTCCGCTCATAAATTATTAAAATGAAATTTGTATATTAATTCTTTTTTTGGCTAAATGGCTTTCTCTTAGTTTTGATCAGACGATTTTGAGAAATAAGGGGTGGAGAAGGAGGCCTAGTTGCCTTCCAATTTTTCGGTTGCTTAAAAAGGCAACTAGAACTTTTAATTTTTAACGAACGTTTTTATTAGTAAAAAATATACGTAACTTATAAATTAGTAACTTACGTAACAAACTTTCATAATCTTATATTTTTATTATGTATACAAGGGGGTTTGTATCCTCGTTAATACCTCGCTCTTTACACTAAATCTTAAGTTTTGTCCCAATTCTTTAAGAATGACCCCTGAATCAGTAAGGCCGTAGAATACATAGTTGAAATTACTAAAAATACTTTAGCATAAAGAGCGAGGTATTTATCTCCTCCTAAATACCTCGCTCTTTATGCTAAAGTATTTTTAGAACCCCTCATATGCGTAATAATCTCTGTTCGTTTTAAGTTTCAATGCTACTGCTGTCTTTCATTAAAAAAAAAAACGTTTTCATGTTTATTTTTCATTGTTTTCTTATATTAATGCTAGAAAATCATGCGCCCTTTTCCTTGAATTTTTCTTCCCCCATGACAGATTCCTCCAAGGAAAGATCCTCCAACACAGCCCCCTCCCCTCAGCCCCACCCCCTAAACAAAATAAAATCCCCCTGAAAACGTCTGTACACTTCCCAATAACCATTACTATATGTAAACACTGGTCAAAGTTTGTAACTTGCAGCCCCTCCCCCAGGGATTGTGGGGGAGTAAATCATCCCCAAATACATAGTTATTATGGTTTTCGACTATGCTGAACAAAATGGTTATCTCAAAATTTTGATCTGTTGACTTTGGGGAAAAAATGAGCGTGGGGGGGGCCTAGATGCCCTCCAATTTTTTGGTCACTTAAAAAGGGCACTAGAACTTTTCATTTCCGTTAGAATGAGCCCTCTTGCGACATTCTAGGACCACTTGGTCGATACGATGACCCCTGGGAAAAAGAAAAAAAAACAAAAAAAAACAAACAAACAAATAAACACGCACCCGTGATTTGTCTTCTGGCAAAAAATACAAAATTCCACATTTTTGTAGATAGGATCTTGAAACTTCTACAATAGGGTTCTCGGATACGCTGAATCTGGTGGTGTGCTTTTCGTTAAGATTCTATGACTTTTAGGGGGTGTTTCCCCCTATTTTCTTAAATAAGGCAAATTTTCTCAGGCTCGTAACTTTTGATGGGTAAGACTAAACTTGATGAAACTTATATATTTAAAATCAGCATTAAAATGCGATTCTTTTGATGTAGCTATTGATATCAAAATTCAATTTTTTAGAGTTTTGGTTACTATTGAGCCGGGTCGCTCCTTACTACAGTTCGTTACCACGAACTGTTTGATTAAAAAACTTGTTTTTTATTTAATTAAAAGAAAGAAGAGCATAGATTACTGTCTTCAACCCTTTTTTTTTGTTCTTGTTAAGCGCATTTGGAAATAAGCTAGAAGAAGATGGACACTTTCTCTCCAGTCTGCTGTCTTTTCATGAAAATCACCATGTAACGCGATGAACTTTCCAAATATTCTAACTCCAGTCTTTAAACCAACAAACACATGTATGAATAAATAAAATGGGGATTTAAACTTTCCTCCCTTTAAACTCATCCATTATTCATCCCATTCAGTGTGTTGTAAAGTGTGCTTTGAGCAAACAGACGACAGGTGGCTTACAGTTCCCCCGTTATTCTGCTTGTCTGCACTCAGAGGGATATAAACGAGATTCTATTGACGCTCTAGATTTTATGGCAGATAGAATAGATCCTTCCCCTTCCTTTTTGGAAATTGTTATTGCCTATATGAGCTTGATTAATTACAAGACGAAAGTACTTCTTTTTTTCTCTGTGGAACTTGATTAGAAGCTTATGGGCTTATTCAGCAATCTTCTAACAGAAATATGTGCATTTTCACAATAGAGAATAGAAAGACTAAAAATAAGACTAGGAATAAGACTTGGGGTAGTCAAGACATAAAACTGTCTTTGTGTAGTTATGATGCGTCACGACTGCCCAAAGTTTTCGTTACTAGTCTTAAAAAATCGCAATTTTCCCTGGTAGAAGAAAAAAGAATATTGTTGAGATTTTAGTACATTTGGAGATAAGACCATTTGGTGATTTCTAAGAATATTTCTATTTTACTCATTTTAAGCTTTGATAATGCGTGCAATCATCGCTTTTGTAGTTGCCCTAATTGTGTGTTCTTTATAACGATAAAAATAACGTTTACCCTTAATAGTGCAATTTGTGAGTAACTTATACATACAAACTACATACAATACATACAAGCAACTTCCCCCTCCACACCCCAGTACCCCTGACCCCAGCTTGCCCCTGTCCCCAGATGAAATGTAGTTTCTCCAAAAATCTTGTCAAACCTAAGAAAGCCTGCATAATTCAATCATCCAGAAAAACGGGCCAGCTTTCTTTAATATATCTTTACCTTTATGGTACTATATGGCTTATTTTTCACTTTCACTGTCACTTTCACTTGATTTAGGGAAATTTGCACCACCTTTACCCCCCCTCCCAAGATTTTGTTGAAATTACGCCACTGGCTCTAGGTGAATTGGAGCGGTTAATATTAATAGAGAAAAACCAAAAAATGCCGTTCATTAAACTGGCTTTTGAATTTCCATGGCAACTTTAGTTGATATTTTTTCTTCCTTCGCAAAAACTGTTATTACCCTCATTTAGTTTTACGGAGTTGCCAATTTTGGCAAGTACATAATTCAATTGGGAAATAGAGCATGGTCTCTGCTTCTATAACCAATTTTTTTAGTAATACAGGAATCATACTTGCCTTCTAAAAAGTTAAGACGCATAAATCCTAATAGTGTAAAACTTAAGATCGTTTTTTATTTTGTTAAAACCCATACTAAAACACAAATATGAGACAATTCCCCCCGTTTAAACATTTCTGCCTGGAACGCCTTCAGACCCTTTCGCAGATACCATTAAAACAATTTTTCACTATCAAAACTATTTTGATGATGTTAGTCATTTGCCCCTGTCAGCTTAAGCCAGGTATAACTTCGGAGGTAAAATGTAAAAAAAATTCTAGGATGGGGGAGGGGCAAGGATGTATCCATGATATTTTTCAGGGAGACGAGGCATTTTTGGGGGAGGGATTACAAAGCATACTTTAAAAATGCATCAAAATTTGTTTGATTTATTTTTGTTTAGTTTTTAAGAGCCAGACAAAAATTTCAGAGGGATCCAAACCCGGTAGCCCCCGCTGGATTTGGCCTTGGAAAAGGGGAAAGGTATTTACCACAAGAACTTCTCTCCCTCTCCAAATTGACGCCTCCGGCTGGTGCATAAAATATGGGGTCAGAGCAACGTACAAAATCGTATTTAATGCAAGACAAGCCTCCCATAACTGGAGTGTTCTTTTATACCAAGTTCCGAATCTAACCACTTGATGATAATTTCTTGCTTAATAATTTCGTCCAATATTATTTGGCTAAAGCAATACCTCCAAATTCTGCTAGAACTGGAATTCTCACTGGAACTGGAATAACTATATGAGATTAAAGCTTTACTTTAACTGCGATAACCATGGCTTTGCTCTATTTTGCATAAACTAATTTTATAGATTAAAGTAATAGTCTCGGATAGAATATTATGTGGGTGCTTGTCGCAGTTTCCCTGTTTATAATTAATCTCCAGAGGAAAGCAAAGAAACTTAGAGTCAGTTTTACAGGGATTTCGACACATTGATAGATTTGTCTTTTTTTATCTAGACATGAAACCAAATACGAACCGCTAAACAAAAAAGGAGCATGACCAAATGGATTTGAATCGATTTTACGAACGAGCTTAAAATTGCTTTACCAGCAAAAAGGGAATAGGCTCGGGATCTGAGGAAAGGAACTTAAGGTACCTTGAGATGGAGAAAAACCTATTTATATCTCCATTACGCTAAAGGCTTAAGTTCTAACTTGGTGTAATAAGAGGACAAGTCATGAAAAATAACACATATAATTATAAACATTTGCTTGACCATTATTTTTCTACTGAACAGATTGGTTAATCTTGTTTGTCTATATTCTACAAATTTAGTTTGTACAAAAGGGTATCAATTCATTATTTGTAAAAATCGTCGATTTCCATAAGAAGATAATACTAATGCTACTTATAAAACTAAAAACTTGCCGCAGCACCAAACCATTTGGAGTCCACACAGCTGCACACGCTCTTTCTTCATCCCAATCTGTTCACAGCCTCCCTCTTTACACCCTCCAAGGAAGGTGCCATTTCCCTTAAATCGTTCTTTACGACATCTCCCTACCCCAACTGAGAACGATCTGATTTTCGGTTAGCCCTAGATGGCTGGCCAAAAAGAAAAATCTTTGGCAATCTGTCATCCTTCATTCACAGAACATGAGTAGTGGTCCCATAAAGACTACTGAGGATACATCCTTATTTGGGGATTCATTCTTTCCAATACTGTTATTTGAGCATTAAATATTGCCAATACTCCTACGATTACAACTTATTGGACACTATAGGTCGCCTATACTACAGACTCTTTTGCCTGAGGCTTGTCCTACTTTAATGTCAGATGAAACTACAAAAGATACATCTCCTTTACATATTTTCGTGAGAATCTTATATGCAAATAGCTCTGAGGCCCTAGCAACCAACCGCAGTGACCAGATCCAATATAAAGCTGGATTTCCCATGTAATTCATACTATAGGAAAGTAGCATTCTGAGAGAGAGAGAGAGAGAGAGAGAGAGAGAGAGAGAGAGAGAGAGAGAGAGAGAGAGAAAGAGAAGCAGTTTGAATACACTCTTTTTCATCAAGTTTTTATTTGAAAATAAATATTAGCAAAAAGGAGTGGCTTATTTACACTATAAGAAATTAATACCGGAGTTGGTAACAGCAATGATATAAAGACAAGAGCACCAAACGTAGCAGTAAAAATTAAAAAAGCATCTCGATTAAGCCTTGAATGGGATGATATGTATGCAAGATACGGGATATCATTGAGCAAATTCAAATTAGAGGAGCAGTTACGTTTTGCAGCAAAACTTAATATAATCCACATACATTGACTTCAGCTTATTTAAATGCAATAGTGAAATATATTGAGGACAATAAGTTGAATCAGCAACTGAAAAATGAGTGATATATTGTTGTTGTAATTATGTAATAAAAATGCTTCTGAATCGAAAATGTGTTTCTTGTTTAGTATTTTTTTTAGAAGTTACCATTACCTTAGGAATATTCTTGAAGTATAAAGAATCTTAGTTAAACTGTAGTCAGCTGTGATTATGTTAGGATTTAAAAGTGAATGGATTTGAGAAACAAAAAATTAAGCAGAATCTTGTGATTTTGGAAAAATGTTTGATCCTAGATGATGATTTTCTATAGTTATCACTTCAAAGGAAAATATTTTCTCAGAGAATACTTGACGATATAATTAGAAATGATTCACCGTCTTTTTACTATTTTATGAAACTTTTACGTCGTGGTCCAAGCGCATTTACTGAATTTATTGACATATTAATTGAAACAAAACTAAATTATATTGTAGATTTACTTTTGAACACTACCTTAGAAATTTAAGACTATCCAAATGTCTTTTACATGAGAACAATAAGCATATACTGACAATTTAGAAAAATACTATCCAAAGTGGTTTTCTGACGTCTCCCGATTACTCCTCTCTCTCTCTAGAACTAAAAAAGAAACCTCGCTCTATCATACATAAGTCCGTTTCATTTTGGCAGGGAGAGATTAAAAAATAATGTTCTATACATGTCCCCTATGCATGTATATGCTTGGCAGCTGGTCATCATGTGGGAATTGTATAATTTTTGATGAGCATGATGAAAAGTGTTGATTATAGAATCAGCTTAAATTGCATATAGGGTATGCAGTACAAATTAAAGACTGTGATAAGAGATACTAAATATTTCTATGCTCCAATTGTCACTATGATAAACGTGATCAGCGAGAGATTACCTTTTCTGGTATGATTGGCAAGAACCTTAAATGAGATTTTAGTTTATTTCAAAAAGACTGGCATCATCGTGCTTTCAAATTGTTTTGGGAGGAAGAACCAGGTCTAAGCTTCAACTACTGGAAAAACAAGAGAATTTGTTTTCTAACTCATCGTTGTGAAAACAATGGCTACTACGATTATAAGGTTGCTGATTTTTATTTGGCTGTTACTGAAAGTGATTATTCATTTGGAAACACTCCATGTGATATTGCTTCAAATAAGCAAATTTAAACGCGTGAATTTAACTGTTTGAATGAAAAAAGTATCATTGACTTCACAAAGCGATACAATAAGAGTGAGTTTAAATTGCAGAGTAGAAAATTTGACCCTGACTCTGTACATCAAGATCAATACATAGTGAATCAGGATGATCTGCCACCATTAATTTTTTTGTTTAGCTACCTAGATACATCGAAGAAGAAGAAATCCAAACAAGAGAGATAAACCTTTTTAATGTATATACATTTTTATTAATAAAAAAAATTACAATCATTATCGGTTATACCATTTTCAAATAGTTGTGAGTTTCAATCTAGAGACTGCAGTTTCAACTCACACAGTGTCCTATAGAACTTATCAAAAGGATAAACTGTAGAGGGGGATTCTATTTACTTTACACACAAGAGAGGAAAGTTCAAACATGTCAAATTTGTGCGGGGAGCTATTCGACGATTCTACAACACTGGCACTTTTTACAAATGCCAATGCCAGTTTTGAAAAAATTTTTACCTTTGATAAATGAAGAGTCGGTGAAGGTGTGTGAACCCATGGCAATATGTCGCTGATTGGTGATTGTATGAAGAATAAGAATTTGATATTATTTACATTATCTCTCAGTTTTTCCACTGCTAAGGGAACGGAATTCAAAACCTGTTGCTTTCTTACATGAAGATTTGCGCAAGTGAGAGATACTGTTAAATCAGGCGCTTTAGCAAATACCTTTAGCAAATAAATTAGATGGAACATATCTTAATTTTATTTCCACCTTAACATTCATTGGTAGCCCTTGGGTATATTAAATATTTCCTGATTTATTTTCCCAACTAAATGAAATTCACTCGCTGTCGCCTCTCTAAGTGTATTTGTAGGATGACTTTGGTGTCATCAACAAGAATTGTATGTAGCTCGTATAATTTGAGATATTGCTGCTAGTGCTCCCCAATATTTCATTTATGTTGACACTGATTTGTCTAAATAAATTACGCAATACACAATTTTCATGGGATAGTCCATCAGCAAGACTTGTCATTTAAATGTCAGATCTCAAGAGTGCCAAATGCAAATCTATACATGTGGAAGACACATCAACGAAATAATCTTCATTGGAATAAATTTGAAAATGAATGTTCTCAGCAAACAATTGTTGTGGGTAGAATTGTTCATAGCAACTATGTTCTGCACTCACATATAAATTTTATGCATTGAAAGGATGAAAAGACGAAGCGGTTGATGGATGAGATTCCTTGTGAGGTAGATATGCCATTTCAGCCTATGAGAAGAAATTCTTTTTATCTAACAATTTTCTCTCTTGGTTTCATTTTCTTTGAAAAGAGTAATGTCTTTCATTTCTGACCTCAATAGATACTCATGATTGATGCAGTATTTCTCAGCCTTTTTAAACCTAGAGGATAAAAATTCATAGCAGCCGGTACAATGTATTTTTTGCCAAGGGTGGTGCAGATCGAAACCACTTAGCAAACCAGCTGCCAAGACCATAGCCTGACATTGATGAACGACCTTTGCAATAGTCCATTCCATAACCCAGTTGTCTTGGTCGAAGAGTAGCAACATAGCAATCAATATCAGGACAAAGGAGTAATTTTTCATTAGACATCTCGTTTTTGAATGGGTCAAAATGAATGTAATCACAACAAAACCTTTTGTTATTGCTGAAAGATCACCTAGTTCAGTTCTTACTGTTAACTAGCACAGTTTCAAATAAGAAGTGTTTAAACGGATATACTGAAGATACTTTATATTATAATAGTGGATGTAATCTTAACTAGTTTTTCGTTTAAAAACACGTAGAAGGGGAACGTTGGTATTGCCAACTCTTGATCGGATGAAGCGTTTAGAAGCCGAGGAGAATCCAGGTGCATAGTCGGCAAAAATGACATGATTCGTGCTAATGGTGCTCCCGGCACTTCCATTTACTACATTTTATTAAAAACCAGGAGCATCTCTGAGATTATTGTTGAGAATAACCTTCTCATTCTAAATGGAAAGATTAATGTAAATCTTGCCCCTTTTCCATTGAATAGTTAGATTGGAAAGCACCATTTTTACGAGCGGAGATTTTTCAATTAAGAATACGACAAATTTCGTTGATGCTAGCAAATTCTTTGTATTGTATTGTTATGAATGGGTATTCACAAGATTTAAGTGATTCTATTCAATCCTCAGTAAGGAGTGGCCAATCATTGGTCTAACTTTTATGTCATATGTAGGATGTTTTCTCAAAATATCATAGTTATTTTGAGAATACAATCGACAAGAGCAAGTTCATACTCCCCATCGAATTTCATGGTAGGAGAGAGTTTTATCCAAAATTCACTGTTTTTTTTTTCAATCATTATAGAGTGGGTCAAGGACATGGGGCATGAATATGAATTATTCAAGCATGAATTATTCAACATTGTATATGTCTGCTACCCAAAAATCAAAATCAGAGTTATATCCTAGCCAACGAAAAAGCAACTGTCTCTTGCCCTTGTTTTTTTTACTCTTTAATATCTTTTCAATTTGATAGATTTCACTATTATTTTTTACTTTTTGTACTTCACAGTCATAAAAACCACCAAAAATCTCTTCATCTTTGGTTTCTCGTAGAATATACGTTATAGGTTTAGGTTCTAGGATCTTTGATATTTTAAAAGGTTCAGTGGACCATAAGTAATTGCCCTTTTCAAAAACGTTGGTAGTTTCATCAATTCAAACTGTATCACCAACATTGAATTATTTCTTCTTCTTCGCTTCCTTTTCTCTGGAATATAGTTTAAGAAAAATATCAAGTGCTCCATGATCTCCTCGATGAACTTCCCGAGGGCTAAAGTTTGACAGAGATTGATAGGGGCACTGAATAAAAATTCGCATGATTTTATCTAAATTGTGAATAAAAGCAGTAATATTTTTCAATGTACAATGTCTCGAAATTAAAAGACAAACAGTTCTTGCACATTGTTTGGTTAGTGAAGGCTTTATAGGAGTATGATTGTGATAGAGCATTGATTTATATTTCACCAACGTCTTCTCTGCATGTGGATTACCAAACTCACTACCTCGATCCATTGGAATTTTTCTATAATAATAATGCTCAAGAATACTTTCTAGAGCTCTAGCAACTTCATCACCTCTCTTTGTCCGCAATAGAATAGCATAAACATAGTGACTAAAGACACTGATTGCAAGGAGAATAAATCTGAAAGGTCTATTGTGATGCCTTTAATCTCATCTAGAGTTAAAAGATCCGCTTGTTTTGTATGTAGTGGGAAAAAAAAGGCTTTAGTTTTTCGATCATGATTATCACGAGTCCTACGATTTCGATGTAGGGTATAAATCTTTTCATACGGTAGCTACCCTCTCGATAGCCCTTTTTGAACTCCAGTGACTTGATAAAGTGTGATGGGAGAACTTAGACTTCTCACTTCACCAATATTTTCATTAATACGTTTAAAAATTTCAACGATTTTGAACACAAACACAAATTTGTAAAAAAAACTTCTTCTTTGGAAGGGCAAAAGTATCTTTTACCCTTCCACATACTAGTGGGTGAGGGTGATGATGATAAGTTGATATCAGGACGTCTTTGCTGTTTTCTCTCCTCCACTGGTGTTATCAATCGTTGTTTTTGCTACTGCTAGCAAAAGGTGAGCTAGTATTTTCCAAGATTGATTTAAAATCTTCTTCTTTTAAGGTTAGACCGCTGTTGCTGCTATGCTTAATCAATCTTCTTAGAACTTGCTTGTTGGTAATAAAACTTCTCGGAAGGTGACATTAAATTAAGTAGATTAAAAAGTTGTATACATGATTGTCAAATAATATATAGATAACTTCGAAGACCACACTGCCTTTCCATTACGAAAGTAAAACAGTTCAAAATGAGGATGAAACCTTTTTATTGACAGTGAATAGATAAAAAATTATTTAACTGGATATTTCGAACACATAAACAGTGTTCATCATCAGCAGTAAAACTAAAAGACATGAATAAAAATAAACAAAATTTATACCTAATAAACTAATTACATATAGTTTATTGCTCTTGTTCTTTTCAATGCAACAGCGGAGGCAAATCTCTTTGACCTTTTCGGTTCCGGTTCATCAGAATTATCTGACATATTACGTGGACAGAGGTCATAGCTCTTAGGTGAGGTGATATTTACTTTATTTGACCTCAGTAGATTATCATAAATTTGAGTTCAATCCAAGTTCACCTGTATCTCTGTTTATGGAATTATTCTTGAATAAAGTTTTTTTTTTAATTTCGATTATTTACCTGAAAATTTGCTTTAAACCTTGGTTCCTAGAAACCAAAGAAAAATTTTCAAACAAAATAAAATGATTTGGAAAATTAAAGATATGTTCCGAGAAGGCCGACGTGAAATCTTCAAGTTTGGTATTTTGCTTTAAAGACGATGAAATAGAATTTTGAAGTTGTAGCAATCTTGTTTTTAAATTCTGTTTAGTACGTCCCACATAAGAGCTTCCACAAGTACATGGGATTTTATAAACCCCACTTTGTTGCTTTACGGAAGTCCGATCCTTTCCAGAATTTAAAAAACTAGCCAAAGTATTATTATCTCTTAAAGCTACCTTTAAGCCATTATTTTGTAAAATTCTTTTAAGTTTTTCACTCAAACCTGGAACATATGGTAGAGAACAAAAAATATCTTTCTGTTCTGTTGTTTCCAGAATATCGTCAGCAAATTCTAGAATTTTTTCCTTCTTTTCGAAAAAATCTGGTCAATTAACCAACCCAGATAATGGTTACTTATTAAAATCTCTTTTAACAGCAATAATTCCTCCTCAATGCATTTTGGAGAACAAATTCTAAAAATGCGGTCAGTTAAGGATATGATTAAACCAATTTTTACTTGGCGAGCATGACCGGAGAAAAACGACAAAAATCTGCTATAGTTAGTAGGTTTACTGTAAATCTTAAAATCCAGACTATTTTCATTTTTTAAAAGAAGGACATCCAGAAAAGGAAGTTTATTATCCTCTTCTAGTTCTATTGTAAATTTTAAATCACCTCCCCAAAAATTATGATTTTCTAAAAAAAACTTTGTAATTCCTCCACTCCATAATTCCCTACTGAAATTATGTCATTCATATATC
Source organism: Artemia franciscana (assembly GCF_032884065.1). Taxonomy (NCBI): domain Eukaryota; kingdom Metazoa; phylum Arthropoda; class Branchiopoda; order Anostraca; family Artemiidae; genus Artemia; species Artemia franciscana. Next base: position 17,477,420 of record NC_088880.1, on the reverse strand, counting down.
TCCCCCAAAATTTATGTTTTAAAAAGTATGAATCTAACGCTATTGTTTCAATATTTTCTACAAAAAATTTCCTAATAAAGGACTTTAAGGGGCCCCCATGGGTAAGCCATTTGCTTGTTCGAAAAAAAACCTCTGAATCGAAAAAAAAATAAGAGAACATGTTGCAAAACCTAACTAAATTGATAATTACACCGACTTCCAAAATTTTCTGACGATATTCTAGAAACAACAGAAAAGAAAGATATTTTCTGTTCTCACCTAAGAGCTATGACCTATGTCCACGTAATATGTCAGATATTTCTAATGAATCGGAACCGAAAAGGTCAAAGAGATTTGCCTCCGCTGTTTCATTGAAAAAAATAAGAGCAATAAACTATATGTAACTAGTTTATTAGGTATAAATTTTGTTTATTTTTATTCATGTCTTTTAGTTTTATTGCTGATGATGAACACTGTATATGTGTTCGAAATATCCCGTTAAATAATTTTATATCTATTCACTGTCAATAAAAAGATTTCATCCCTATTTTGAACTGTTTTACTTTTGTCAAATAATAAAAAGTCCTTTATGATTTGTCACCAAACCCTAATATTAAATAAAGTAGATTGTAACTTTTCCCCTGAATTATAATCTGATTCCCTTTACCATCAATTTGAATATGGTCCCTTTCCAAGATATATTTCAAGAGTCCTTTACATTGCTTGTGCTTGTGAGTCTTCAGGGAATTGCCATTAAACTTCTTCGTTATTAACGATGCCGAAGAAAAGAGTAGCGTCTATGAGCCCGATGGAAGTAATTGGGCATTTACTTCTTATATTCCTAGCAATTGAAAAAATTATATTGTGTAACCCAAGTGTCAACAAATACTTTTGCATTATTATTAATTTTTTTACATTATTACTTTTGCATTATGTATGATATCCTTCGTTTCTTATGAATTTGTAAAATGTCTTATATTTTATATTTGTTTGACATCAGTGATTTGATTTTGATTTATTTCAATGTTTTAGGATGAGAAGAGGAGGTGATATGTCATATATGCAGAGCTTTAATTAGATGAAAATAGGCAGTAAAGTGGCCACCATTTGCACACCAAAATCCAAAACTTAAATTAATAATTTTTGCACTTCTCATAGTTTTACTCTAAATCCCCTAAAAAACAACAATATTGTAAGAAACCACCCCGATTCACCAAAACAGCAAACCCAAAAAACAAAACAGACACCCAAAAAAAGTAAGTAGTATATATATATATATATATATATATATATATATATATATATATATATATATATATATATATATATATATATATATATATATATATAAGAAAGGGTATATATAGAAAGTGTGATCGTACAAATTTCAGATAGGGCGCATTGGATTGGTAATCAGAAGTTCTTGTGCCCTTTTTAAGATTCAGAGTGATAGGAGGGTGGATACCCCCCCCCCTCACCTCTTATTTTCCCGAAATATATATGACAGAAATTTTGTCATGGCTATTTGTTGTCATAGAAACTTCGAAAACAGCTCATTTGATTGGAAATTGAAAGAGCCAATGCCCTTTTTAATGGTTGAAAGTGATTGGAGGGCGCCACCTTGCCAGTTCATCAACTCCAGGGAGACGCCCATCAATTCCCAACATCGAATCAAAATTTTAAGAAGGCTTTTTGTTCAGCGTAGATGAAAGGTCTGGAAATTATGTCTTTGACAATCTCCAAACCTTCTCAAGACCAAAATATAATTTGCACTTTACTGATATATATATATATATATATATATATATATATATATATATATATATATATATATATATCCTTAGAGTTTTAATATTTTTTATTTATTAAGGTTAAAAAAGTTAAAGCACTTTAATCGTATTTTGTTTACTTAAATCATACAATAAATAGTCGAGTCAAATTCAAAACGAGCAAAAATTTAAAATGAGAAGAGCTGAAGACTCCCATGCCTTTTCAAAACCAGAACAAAATTTGCACTTTATTGACAACAGAATACATTTACAACGTCTTCACTTTATTTTTGCTTGTTTAAAATGTTTTTATTAAAAATTAATATCAAAAAATATATTTAAAATGTTTTCACTTTGTTTTTACTTGTTTTGAATATTTTTACTAGATATATGAAGGGAGAAGTCCTCTCTTTTGCACTCCAATTACAGCAAGAACGTCTGGTGCGCTTTTAAGATTAACAAGAGATTGGAAGTCAAGCAGCCCTTCTCTCAAGCCCATTCATTTTCCAAACGCATCCAGTCAAATTTTGAGTAAGCCATTTTGTTCAGCATAGTAGAACGGTCCAGCATCTTTTTTAGGGATATTAGGCATGTCTAGCCCCCACAATTATGCAATTGGCCCATTATACTTTAAAACTAAGTGTTGCTTTAAAACAAGTAAAAAGGCATTGTTAAAAAATAAAAATTTCAAATAAAAAATTTCAATAAATAGCCGAGTGAAACTCAAAACGAGCAAAAATTAACATAAGTAGGGCTGGTGACCCTCATGCCTTCTCAAGACCAGAACACAATTCGCGCTTTACTGAAAATAGAACAAAACAAATAAATGACCGTGGGTTGTCAATTTAGTTGACATATGCTGACATTTCATCCTTAAGATTTTGATGATTTTTTATTTATGAAAGTAAAAAGGAAGAAAACATTTCAAACGTATTCTTTTTTCAGTAAAGCTATATATATATATATATATATATATATATATATATATATATATATATATATATGGGGGGGAGGTGTGTGAAATAAATTAATCGGATATCAGGGGGCTGCCTTCTTCTCAATTCCCCTCCTCTTCACGGTAAAGTTTGACTTCTTGACATATTTCTTTAAGAACGACTGCTCAAATATATGAGTCTTTGAATTGGAATGAAAGTATTTTACATCACTATAAAACCTTAGCGTCAAGAGCAGGAGTTCAGATAGGGGCAGCCCCCCTGACATCTGGATTAACTTCTAAACTTTTAAGTTTTAATGTTGCTCTTTATTTTCATTATAGAAAAATTTTTTTTTTTTTTATCTAGAATAAAGGGGCATCCTGTATGCTAGTTTAACATTTAGGAAAGTGGGAAGTTTTAGTTCCGAGAAATACCACCCTTTTTGAATCGTCCTTTGAAAAATCAAGATGGTTTTTTCCCCTTGTTTTGTTTTTCAAGCCTTAGATACTACTACTGCACCCATTCCCACATATGCAAATACTTTCGTCCTACCAAAATGTCTGAGGTAAAATATGTTATTTTTCTTGCTTTGGATAAGACAACTCAGTCCTTAAAAACATGGAATATGCATAATCAAAATAATGTGATCAGCAAGTCTTAGTGATTAGTCATATATATATTCAACAGCAGACATAGAACTCGTCATTTGTGATTAATGTACATTAATGGGGCTCGATTAGAAAAAGACATGCTGTCTAGCGGTGGAAATGAATGGCTCTTTTCCTTATGACATTTTACCCTTGGAATCTGTTGTGAGTCCCAATTTATTTAGCTTGGCCACAGTGGGATTCTCGACTTTATGTCATTTCCTGGAAGAGTAATAAATCTTCCTCCTGCGGTACTGCCAGTTGGCGAAATCAATTTTAGAAATTTTTCATTTCCATTTGAGACGTGTTTAACTTGTTTTTTTTTCTTTTGAGGCTTTTTCACAATTTTAAAGATTATAAAATACATATATATATATATATATATATATATATATATATATATATATATATATATATATATATATATATATATATATATATATATATATATATATATATATATATATATATATATATATAGTGGCAAAATTTGGAAGTTTAAAGACTAAGAAATTGAGTAGCAACAAGGTTCCCGTTCTAAACCTCATAATGTTATGCTAGTTTGGCGACAATTAAAGTGTCGATTATATTACAAAATATGAGCAAGTTTTTCGCGTAAAAGTAAACAGCGACGTTATATTTCAAAACAGACAGAAAATGTGTTGGAAACGAGGGAACTCTCGCCCCACCATCCTTCCATTCTTTACTTTTAAGTTTTGTGCTACATGATCCGAATATTGGGGGGCCCCAATATTTGCTTAGCGCAAAGTCAGGGGCCGAAGGGATGGCAGTCCCATCAAAAACAGGATAATTTCTGCCTATTCTGCGTTTTAACGTTACTTCTATACTTTAATGTGAAAAAAAGTTTTTATGCAATTTTTACGTGTTTGTAATATTGTATTCAGTGTTATCCTAAATATAAGAGGGCTGCTGCCCTCCTTAGCCCTCTATTCCTGGCACTTTAACTCAAACTCTAGTCAATCGAAAAAATGGCTGTTTTCCTTTGAATTTACTTTTCTCACGATAACAGGGGAGCTGTCAACCATTGCCCCTAAATTAATAGCTTAGCCCAAGTATATTTCTGTTCACGAAGGGAGGTAAAGGGACGCAACTTTCCTTCAACATTTGTCTGAGGAATTTTTTATGGAAAGTCTAAATATGGGCATCAATGCATACTTTTTGCAGCTTCACCCCTCAAGAAAAAAGTCCTACATATTATACAGTATATCTGTTAGTATTGCTGCGTTAATCTATATATCTACATAAAATAGAATGAATGGGGTTGTGAGTACCTGCGTATCCTGTATGCATTTCAACGCTTTTCATCTGATCGCCATGAATCTTTAAGAAGTTGCTGAGCATACTCTTCCGGAGAAATGCAAATCCCCCCCCCAAGGCTCTCTTAAAACTTTTCGCCCTGACTAAAATTAGAGACCCCTCTACATAAATACTTGAAAGTTTTTCCTGTTAAATTATTCGCATTTTCGGAATATACAATTAACAAGTGAGTTAATTATGGATTCTGTCATCTTAAACACTTCCGGAATTATTCAATTTTCAAACAGTTCGTGGTAACGAACCGTAGTAAGGAACGACCCGGCTCAATAATAACCAAAACTCTAAAAAATTGAATTTTGATATCAATAGCTACATCAAAAGAATCGCATTTTAATGCTGATTTGAAATATATAAGTTTCATCAAGTTTAGTTTTACCCATCAAAAGTTACGAGCCTGAGAAAATTTGCCTTATTTAAGAAAATAGGGGGAAACACCCCCTAAAAGTCATAGAATCTTAACGAAAATGACACCATCAGATTCAGCGTATCAGAGAAACCTACTGTAGAAGTTTCAAGCTCCTATCTACAAAAATGTGGAATTTTGTATTTTTTGCCAGAAGACAAATCACGGGTGCGTGTTTATTTATTTTTTTTTTCCAGGGGTCATCGTATCGACCAAGTGGTCCTAGAATGTCGCAAGAGGGCTCATTCTAACGGAAATGAAAAGTTCTAGTGCCCTTTCTCAGTGACCAAAAAATTGGAGGGCATCTAGGCCCCCTCCCACGCTCATTTTTTCCCAAAGTCAACTAATCAAAATTTTGAGATAGCCATTTTGTTCAGCATAGTCGAAAACCATAATAACTGTGTCTTTGGGGATGACTTACTCCCCCACAATCCCTGGGGGAGGGGCTGCAAGTTACAAACTTTGACCAGTGTTTACATATAGTAATGGTTATTGGGAAGTGTACAGACGTTTTCAGGGGGATTTTATTTTGTTTGGGGGTGGGGCTGAGGGGAGGGGGCTATGTTGGAGGATCTTTCCTTGGAGGAATCTGTCATGGGGGAAGAAAAATTCAATGAAAAGGGCGCAGGATTTTCTAGCATTACTATAATAAACAATGAAAAATAAACATGAAAACGTTTTTTCAAATGAAAGGAAGGAGTAGCATTGAAGCTTAAAACGAACAGAGATTATTACGCATATGAGGGGTTCTAAAAATACTCTGGCATAAAGAGCGAGGTATTTAGGAGGAGATAAATACCTCGCTCTTTATGCTAAAGTATTTTTAGTAATTTCAACTATTTATTCTACGGCCTTTCTGATTCAGGGGTCATTCTTAAAGAATTGGGACAAAACTTACGATTTAGTGTAAAGAGCGAGGTATTAACGAGGGTACAAACCCCCTCGTATACATAATAAAAATATAAGATTATGAAAGTTTGTTACGTAAGTTAATTCTTAAGTTACGTATATTTTTTACTAATAAAAACATTCGTTAAAAATTAAAAGTTCTAGTTGCATTTTTAAGTAACCGAAAAATTGGAGGGCAACTAGACCTCCTTCTCCACCCCTTATTTCTCAAAATCGTCTGATCGAAACTAAGAGAAAGCCATTTAGCCAAAAAAAGAATTAATAGACAAATTTCATTTTAATGATTTATGTGCGGAGAGCCAAAACCAAACATGCATTAATTCAAAAACGTTCAGAAATTAAATAAAAAAAAACTAATTTTTTTAGCTGAAAGTAAGGAGCGACATTAAAACTTAAAACGAACAGAAATTACTCCGTATATGAAATGGGTTGTCCCTCCGCAATCCCTCGCTCTTTACGCTAAAGTTTGACTCTTTGCCACAATTCTATTTTTTAAAACAATTAAAAGCTTTAGCGTAAAGAGCGAGGGATTGCGGAGGGGACAACCCATTTCATATACGGAGTAATTTCTGTTCGTTTTAAGTTTTAATGTCGCTCCTTACTTTCAGCTAAAAAAAATTAGTTTTTTTTATTTAATCTTTAAAAAGCATGACGTTCGAAAAAATAGATGTTCGTGTTTATCGATTCAGCACACTATTGTGCTTTTGGATCAATTCTGCTTTTTTTGGTAACTGAAGCCAGTTTTAAGGATAACACAAGTGGTACAAGACAGTTAAATAAATATACAGAGAAAAGGCAAGCTCTGGAGAATGCTACTTAGGCCCTGGTTCAGCCAGATTTTATTTTACATTTTTAAATAGGATTACCCTGGTCCATTGTAAAGCCAATTTTGGCTGTTATGTTAAAAAACAGCTGGCCTTGGGATTTTATGTGGTTCTCTCATAATGTTACGAGCCTCTCATGTTTTCCTTGCAAAATGAAAGAACGAAATTTGATATATTTCCGATGAAAGAACAGAAAACCATGCGAGGGATTGTGATAAAAGAACTGTCAGTTGTTTTTTTTTAGAAGATAATTGAACGTTCTTCTTGTGCAGCGATTTCACATGGACAGCATCCTTTCTCAAATGACATTTTCATAGGCTTCTAGTATCAGGCTTGCGTACATTCAAGGCTAAATTTAAAGCATTGACGCTTCTAAGCCCAAGCGTTTCTGCTGCTCCTTATTCATAACACAAGAGGGAGGGTCAATTTTCCTTTAAGAAAATGGTCTTTATGATGACAATTTTTATTTTATCGCAAAATAACATCACTTCTGATAACAATTTGACAATCAAATATTTGTCTGTTGGGCGTATTAAGTAAATTAAATAAACCGACAAGGTATTGGAAATAAGTTTAATCCATTGACAGATAAACACATCAATACATGTACGCCTTATGCATTATTTTGTAATTAAGAATATTTATCATCAGATCCTTGCCTTTTTCATGCGAAGGTGAAATCATCGTACGGCATCTCTTGAGTCAGCCCTCCGTCAAGAGTGAGGAGGGATAATGATGTCAATCTGTCGTGGTTGATTGAAGATCTAAGGTAGTTCTTCACCCGATGAAGAGTTGAGAAGGATATTTCTCCTTTGCAGTTCGTGGCAGGTACACTAAGAGGAGTCATGTCAGTTAGAGTCATGCAATTTTTTCCTTCATAAGTATTTGTACCGAGAAGAGTTTCAAATGTAAGCATTCATCTACAATCATAGGCTCAAGATTGCATGCTTCGAGATCTATGAGGTGTGGATTTATGTGGTGGCGGAGTGGACCTGGGACTTTGACGATAAATCAAATCAGTCCAGTTTTGTTAAGAAAAGAAATCCCTCAGTGATAATTCATTTCACCCCCTGGCATTGTGTGCCCCTAGGCCCGGGCCTAATGGTAAAACCTGACCTGCGTACATTGAACTTCTTTATTCCTTTTTTGTTTATTAATCATTTTCAAGACGAATCGAAGCCTTGCCAACTAATTGCGAATTGTTTTGAGCCCAATTCAAGCTTTCGCGTTAGTTCAAACGCAGCTGGAATCTCATTTTATGTAATTCTTCCTGAGGCTTATAAACATGTCTGCTCATGTTTCCCTTGCAAAATGAAAGAAAGAAATTGGAGATATTTCCGATAATCACATAAAAAATTTCTTCGAGTGATGTGATTCAGATAAAAGGATTTGACAGCAATGGGGATTCGGAACTAAGGTTGATTACAGACTGTCAGTGGTAGATACAATTTTCCTGGCTAGATCTATAGGCCATTTCCAATAAAGAAAATTACCTATTTAAAAAAAACCTCAATCGGTAGAAGAAGATGGACAGTTGCAATAAGCAAACGACCACAATTGTTTTGGCATATTGTCTCAGCTCATTAAATTAAGAATGCGGATTAGCTAACGTCAAATCTATTCCTAATGAAATATCTTTGAGTGCCTATGATTATCTGTCCAGCAGATACATTCGAAATATGAGCTGGTTTACAAATCGCTTTCGAGCGACAAGACTAAGCTACAAATAATATAAAGGAAGAGGACAATAATTATTAAAAATAAGAATTCGTATGCTGTCGGTATGACACGAATATGCGGATGCCAATCCTTAGAATATTCAACTTGGACACTGTTTCAAAACCCTTTTTCATCGTTTTTTTTTAATCACCGCCTTATTTAGTGTAGCGGCTATTGGCTAAAGACAGAGCAGTACCACGAAATTTACTTGCAGTTGTTTTTTTTTCTTTTGGATTAAACCATCCAAATCTTCTACTTTGTTGATTCTCTTCTGTAATCACACAACGCCTATAGTAGCTGTATTATCGCCAACAATAACCTGATGCTGCCTAGACGCATGCTACACACATTATTTTAAATATTCCAATCTATATTTAGAATTTGCAATATCAAAAACTAAAAGGACTGTAGAGGGTGTGTTACTCTTGGACTTCTGTTATTTTGCCGATACGGGGGAAATCTTTCATTTGTGATCTCAAAAATGTAAATGTCGGCAAAAATGCAGACAATGCGCTAAATTACAAACAATAACGCGAGCAGTATATCATCTTAAAAAAACAATTTTATGTGACTTATTTTTCGTAGTATTGATTTGTGAATCTTTGAGGGAAACCATATTCGCCTTATGGTTTGACTTCTATTACTCAACTAAGCGAAAAAATAAACTGGCTCTGTTAAAGACTAAAACAAATACTTTATCCTGGGACTAAATCTAAAAATGTAGATAAATCAAATTAGTCAATAAGAAAAAGCTGTTTCCCAGACCCTCTACTTTTAAAGCCTCTGGTATTCTGATTTTGGAAAGGAGGCTGCCTAGCCGCAAACTTTTGCTTTCTTTTCATTCCTATTAAATCACAGCTTCATGATCTCTGGCCTGTTCCCCAACGCGTATTTTGTTAGCATTTTCAGAAGATGTGACTAACACTACCAAGTTAACTATTATGACTGAAGATTGCTAGATTCATCATGCACATCCCTTAGTAGTAGTTTAAAAATGACACTGAAAATAAGTTTAAAAGCGAGTTTCAGGCAGCATACCGTGACATGAACAACAGAACAAGGTTACTAAGGATATTTGTACGTTACTAAAGACACACAATGTACATAAATGATATTTGTGCATTACAAAACTAGACATCACTAAAACTTGATTAGCTTTAAAAAAATTCAGTAAAATCATCGGATTTATACCGATAGTTTCTTTTTATCAGCGTAGGTTCCCGAATTATTCCAAATCATTTTTTGCAGTGATCTGAAACACAGTAAAACCATATATTTTGTGTTTTTTCATGAACGTCGAGTAGTAATATATGTCGAAATTGTTTCTTTTATGTTTATATTAATAAGCTATTTGGAAAATGTAGATTACTTATGCATTTTCGTCGACTGCAATTTCGTATAACTTAATATTCGACTCATTTAATTGTTTACTTTTTTCTAAATATTGATACTCTGAAGAATTCGATGTAAAGTAGATGAGAACAACGACAATGATAAAACTAACCCAATGTGTTAAGATAAATTTCACATGCTACATAAACACGGTTTTGAGTTTAATGTGTATGTTTAGTTTACAACTTCCTCTAAAAATGACAAAACTGAACATTGCTTCTTATTAGGAAGTCATGGGAGAAAACATTTTTTTTTTCATGTAAAAGGTAACCTGATATGGTTTAAAAGAGAGAATGGACGTCATATCAAGCAGAAATTTCAAGAATAAGTTTTTGAACCCCATTGAATCTTATCACATCAATTTTAGCACGTGTACACACAATGCATAAGCGGTTTCAAATCAGACAGCGATTGGCAGGCTAAAGCTCCCGCCGTGGTTTCCCAGTAAAGGAAATGACAGAAGGACTTGAATCTTAGCTAATTTATTAGCAACAGTTTTGCCAAAAAAAAAAAATATTTTTCCTCTCTCTCAGTCTTTGGGACCAAAAGAATCCAGAATAGTTATGGCTGTGATCTGCTGCCTCTTTTAGAAGACACTACCATACCTTCTTGATATTGCGATCACTAGTCAGTAGCAAATTGCATGACTTGGGCTGCTTTGCTGATTAACTACACAAATTAAAGTTGTTTTGTCAAAATGTGGCCATGGGCACCCATTAGCTGAATTTTAGGGGGGAGAGGGTACTGGTCTAATTGGCACTTCCAATGTTGTATGATAGAAATTTCAAAACAAAAATATAAAAATATAAGGCAGCGTCATTCAGACAGGGGGGCTGCCACCCTCCTCCTCCCCTCGTTATGAATGCCCATGATTATGGGAATCATTAAAATAGTTATTAAGAAATTTATGCTTCAAGCCAGATTAAAGAGTTTCTTAGACGAAACAAACTTCATTGTTGGGTCAACTGCTAGCAAAATATTTGTAAAAATAGAAAAAAAATTACCTTGGAAATTTTAAGTATCTTACGAAAAAAATCCTTCAAATAAAGACGACTTTCATCTATTTACAGTAAAAGTCTATTGAATCCTCTCTATTTAAGGCTTAAATTTGTTAAGAATGAAAAATATGAAGATGAAAATGATATACGACTTTTACAACTAACGTATGTGTAAAGATGCAAAAGAGTATTACAATTTTTCCAGTTTAAGTTCTTTCTTCATTATTAGTCTTCATTGCATAGCATTTCATTCCGGTTATACTTCTAACAATTAACAATTCTAGGTCTTTTCTGGTACATGCAGTCGAGAGAAATAAATGAAACAATAATACTAAGAAATCTTATAAGAAATATATGAGAAAACTTTTGAGAAATCTAGTTGTTTATAAAACACTTTATAGGAAAGAGACAGAGCAACAACGCAAGGGGAGGGAGCTTAGTGAAAATAGGAGGGAGTTTAGAAAGGTACTATTATGATGTCATTATAAAAGTCAGGCAAAGGTCGGCCATGGTGAGGGCGTTTCAAGCTCTGTCACTGAAGGGTTTAGATTTAAAAATGATTCATAGAAAAAGTCTACCGTCACTTTTATTAAGTTTTTTATTCTTCTGGATTTGGTTATGTCATTAGCTAGTCTGGAAAATAAAACTCAGCACTTAGGTGGCAGTGAAGTTGAAGAAGAAACCAATGACACCCCAGGTTACACACTCTACATCGGCAGTACAAAAACTGTTAACAATTGTCAGTTCTCCTTTAAATTTAAATCAGAAAGACATATTGACTACAATTGAGCTGAGGAGCAAATAGAAAGGCTTGGTCCATGCCTTAGGCAAGTCACAGATCGGCCGTAAATGATCTAAAGTTCTTTAATGCACCAGTAACCATACACTGGGTACAACACTCTTGCAAATGCTTCTAATCCTTTAAAAAGGACCAAATTTCTTTTAGAGCATTTCAGAAGGACTTTATTTCATTTAAAACAAAGCACAAATACCTCGTTGAGGATGTAGCAATTCTATTCGAACAAATTTTATTTTTGTGAAGAACAAACTAAAACAATTTTTATTGGAATACAAATTTCATAATTAAACAATATTTACTAATATTAGCAACCTTTAACTGTTGGATTTAAGTGGGTCAACTATAAATATAACGCTTCTTTAAGTTGAAAAGTGCTATGTGGTATTGTAGGTGTGGAGCAAATAGCTTTATCACAACAATTCTTTGAATCCTAAATAGTCTTTTGCATAAAAGAAGACAAATACTTGTTAGGCAACAATCGATAACAAAATTGCTAAAAGTGCTTTCATCCAGTCCAGACTAAAATAAAATTTACTTGCCTCTTTTAGTCCCTGAAAAGCTACCTTAGTCAGATGCATTGTATTGGTTATCCTTTCACCAAAAAATTCACATAAATCACTTCGCATAATCAATTTGACTATTATGTAAAACCAAATACTGATTACAGTTCTTACACTATAGAGGAACAGAAATCTTTAAAACTTTGTTTCTACCATTCAGGCTCATCCCAACCAATCCCAGGTTCTTCTATTATTTCACTTGCATCAAGGCCCGGCAACAGGGCTGACACGACTGGTTTAACAGAAATAACTTTCTGACTTTTCTTAGCAGAAGTGCTACCGAAAACTTCCTCGAATATGTCATCACTCACATCTTCCACTTTTTCAGGAACAATTTCAACAGCCATTATATCAAATTCTAAACCTATTATCTTTTTGTCTTTATCCATATCCTTCTTTACACTATACGAAGCGTTATTCAAAGACTTTGAGCTGCTAATAGATTTGCTCCTACCCTCTAAATAATCTTTAGTGGTCGCTTCAGAGGTTGGCTTCTTTAAGTTCGACCTTAGTACCATTCCTTTAATTGCTTTGGTCTTCCCTTCTAAAGTTTTATCCACTGTTTTTGCACTTTCAAACTTGTTGCTTAAATCTTCATCTTTTTTGGCTCGCACTTTCTCATCCGTTTCCACAAAGTCAACAGAAATGTTTCTTATAATGTCTTTTGGATTGTCCATCTTTTTCTGAGTCTTTTCAACATTAAGCACGTTTTCACTTGTATCAACATCGTTATTAGAAAATCCTTTAAGAGAGTCAGAATCACTGTCCCAGAGGGAACTTTCTGACTTTCCCAAAGTTAAATCACTATCTATATGGAAGGTTTGTGGTTCTCCAGGTATTTCTTTTTCACAAAGGGGCTGTGATATTTCTAAATCCTCCCCTCCTTCAGGAGGGATACGCTCTGGGAGCGATTCATCCTTATTACCTTTATTATCATAAAATAGCGGTGCTGTTTTAGAACCAGATGAAGTATTTACTATTGAAACCAAAGAAGCGTCTATATTGGCGGACAAAATCTGAAATTGAATAGATACGTATATACGATATGCCAACATTAAAATGGTAACCTACCATAAAACAAAAGGTACCTTTGCATGATTTACGTACGCGCTGTTAAACTCTACAGTTGGGAGTTATGATAAAAGCTGTGCAAAGAAATTCAACTACAGAACAGAGAATAACGAGGACTTTTTTTCCCAAGACAGTGAACCAACAAAACCTATTTGAATATTTCGGCCCTATATCTAAGGACCGTCTTCAGCAAAGAAAATAATAAGCAATAAAACACTTACAATAAAAGTTTTTCAGTGTACTAATCAAAACGTACCAGAGCAGGCCAAGAAGGAAGGACACATCTGCTCAAAGATTTCCAAGTTAAATGCGAAAATATTGCATATGAACTTGTAATCAAACTTACGTAGCCAATTCTAAATAAAAACCAGGGCATTTAAAAAAGATATTGTTGTGAAAAAATGGTCAGCAGTGTGTTAAACTCAAGACGTAGAGATATAAGGCTTGAACAACTTGGGGTGGAGAGGGAGCGTGTTCAGCAGTGCTGAAATCAGAGATTTGTTCCTTGTAGTTGAAGTAATAGCACTATCCAGTAGACCTGATAAATCCACAGTCTCACGTGGATGGAGGATACAAATTCATAATGGAGTATCAAGACCGTTTAACTAAGTTTGGCACGCTACGGCCATTAAAAACTGAGACAGCTGAAGAAGGAGCATATCACCTTCTTCAAATATTTTAACATCTAATGCTCCAGCTCCTATATTGCATTGAGATAAAGAAAAAAACAAAAGAAATGAATAAGAAGACGATAAACGCGTAAATGAAAGCAAAAAGGAACAACAAAAATCCAACGAATATTTCGCCCGTATATAACAAGGTGTCAAAAACAACCTGAAAGTAAAACTGAAAAATATATAGAAAACTAAAATAAACTAAAATAAAATTTATAATATACAATTACTTACATTTACAATTTGCTGCTACCTTCATCAAACCACGAAAGTAACTGGATTAAAATGTTAATCTAATAAATGAACTAGAAATATAGTATTGTGACATAATTTTATGTTGGCGGCTATAAAATATAGCCGGCCTGCATGCAAAGTGCGTTAGCTACAATTCTTCTGAATATTATTAAGTAAGAATTGTTTTTTAACTTCTCTTTGTCTAAATACTTCACCCCCCCCCCCAAATTGTAAAAAAAAGTCTAGAAACTGAAACTCAGAAATATGAATGAAAAAATATATAAAACTAAAATAGACTAACATAAAATATATAACATACAATTACTTACATTTACAATTTGCATCTACCTTCATCAAACCCCGAAAGTAACTGGATTAAAAATTTTAAAATAACAAATGAACTAGAAATATATTATTGCGACATAATTTTATGCAAAGCTTTCGATGCTGCTATTCTTTCAGGTTTGTTACTTGAACTAATCCCTTGGACATTTTTCAATGCTTTATTTTTGAATATGGGTTCATTTTTTAAAATAATATCATAATTAGAATCAATATTTATATTACCAGTATCTCTAATAGTGGATAAACCTGCAAAACTGTGTTTTTTGTTTTTTTTTTATTCTAATGCTTCAAGAGCACATTAAGGAAAACCTTTATCATTGGAAATGACTGTTGCTTAATCGAACTGCACAAAATGGTCCAGATTATAAAAGACATGTTCTGTCAAAGCCGAAGTGAAACTTTCGGGAAGTTTTGTTAATTTTAGAGCATTATCTATTGAATTCCGGTGCTCAACAAAATGCTCCACAAATTGTAGGTGCGTTTGACCGACGTAAAATTTTCCGCAAGAGCAAGGAATGCTGTACACTCAACTTGCCAAACTGTTACGCGTTACACCCTTCCCAAGATTCAGAAAGCTAGTCAATGGTCTGATTGATTTAAAGCAAGTTGACATATTATATATTAATAAAGTCTGTTTAAAATTGGTATGTAAGTTAATGAAATATATCTATTGAAAATTTTAGGGTCCAAAAGTTGAGAACCTTCATTTTTATTACCTTTTTCATACTTGATCTGCCTTTTCTTTATTATTTCATTTACAAATTTTGCAGAATATCCGTTGCAAAACAAAAAAACCCTCAAATACAATAATTCGCTATCAAAATACTCCACAGAACAAATTTTAAAAACTCTATCAAACAATGATATGACTGTTCCCTTTTTTACTGAAATTGGGTGAGATGAACGAAAATTTAAATACCTGTCATGAGTTGATTTTCTACAAATTGACAAAAATAAACCATTATCACTTTTTATTAATAAAATGTCTAAAAAGGGTAGCCTGTCTAGTTTTTCCAGCTGTAGTGTAAATTTTATATTTTCATCAAACCTCTTTAAATGGTCAAGAAACAAATTTAAGGAAACGAATCCATGTTCCCTAAAACATAAAACATAGTCCATGAACTTAGCCCAGAAACAAGGAGACAGACAAAAACACTGAATAGCGGACATTTCTACAGAATCCAAAAGTAAATTAACCAGGATTGGACTTAGAGGAGCACCCATTGGTAAACCGAAGACCTGTTGGTAAAAAATCTCCTCTAAAACCGAAATAAAATGAATACTTATTGACCATAGGGACCAATTTCATAATGACCTTGGCGTCCATGCTTGCCAATGTTACATCTTATATCAATTCAAAATGTTTTTGTATTTTATTTTTAATATGACTTCGCCTTTTTTTTACATCACAATTTGTGTACACAACATCAAACTACAAAGAATTGTTTCGTCTATGTGACGAGTTTATAATTTGTTTACAACATCAATTGAATTTTTTAAATAACGCAAAAGTGGAAGAAATGCTGTTGCCAACCATTTTCCTAATTTGGAAACTGGTGAACGAATGGTTGACACAATAGGGCGAAGAACATTATTCTTATAGATCTTAAGCAAACCATAAATTTTTGGTGCTGAACAACCTCTGGGGAAAATTTATTACAAAATCGAGGGGTTATTTCTAAGTTACTTTTGAGCACTTCCAATTCATGCTGTGTTTCTTCTGTGTATTTTTTTGTGGGATCAAAACCGAGTATTTTGAAAGTAATCTCATCTGAAATAATGGCTTTCATTTTATGTTCATAATCACTGTTATCCATTATGACGATTGTGTTGCCTTTATCAGCTTTGGTGATGATGAGATCTTATCTTGTTTTAAAAGTGTAAGGGTTTTTATGTCATTTCTGGTGGTTCAATTTTAATTTTTTCTTATTAAGTTTGTTCAAATGTATCACAATTCCGGCTCTAAATTTTTGCGGGGCTTCAACTTTATCAATAGAGGACATAATACCAGCCTCCCCTTAGAAATTATTTTAGAATAAGGACCCGATGAAGAAAAGCAAAATTTCGGCAAAATTGCCAAATTTGGCGAAAAATTGCTTTTAAATAACTAAAAATTGGAGGGCAACTAGGCTTCCTCCCCCATCCCATTTTTTTATCAAAATAGTCCAATCAAAACTATGAGAAAGCCATTTAGCAAAAAAATTAATAAATATGCAAATTTCGTTTTAATTATTCATGTGCGGTGAGCCAAAATCAAAACATGCATTAATCCAAAAACGTTCAGAAATTAAATAAAAAAACAAGGAACAACATTAAAACTTAAAACGAACAGAGTTATTCCGTTTATGGAAGGGGTTGTCCCCTCTTCAACGGCTCGCTCTTTACGCTAAAGTTGTTTATTATTTTAAAAAGTAGAGTTGCGAGAAAAAGTCAAACTTTAAAAAGCAAACAAAAAAATGACCAACATAGTACCAGAAAAACTAACCACCTCAAATTTATTTTCAGTTCTTTTTCCCGACATTTTTATTGTTCCCAACGCAGCTTAACTACAACTACAACAGAATAATTTTATGTTGTAATTGCGTCTTATTTGACTAATTGCGTAGTTATGCAAAAACTGATCAAGTGATAAGTGGACGTTTCTACCACTGCAAGCATACTTATCGGTCTTAGGTCGTAATTTTTCCGTTTTATATGAAAAACGTTATTATAGCAAACGAAGTGAAAAAAGCTACGCAGATAACTGTCATGTACTGTGAATACTTAACTTAAGTGATACAAAGGTGAAGCAAAAAAAAAAAAAAATGTCTGACTTGAAAATTTGCAGCAACTAACCTTAGGTCTGCCATCAGCAAATATTTTCAATCTTTTCCCACCAAGGACTGATTCTCCACCAAAGCGACTGACTAGAAGTGACAAAACCTTCAAGGTTTCAGAAACAAGGTCGTTATGAGTATCCCTTATACCCAACATGATCTACAAAGTAAATTAAACTATGAGAATATTATAGCATCTACGATAGCTGGATCTTCTGGAAGAGTGGATGCCTTCCAAAGAACTAGTCTTAGGGTCTTTAGTCTGAATTTTGCAATGCTTAATTTTTGTTTAAAAGTAAACAATTAAACAATTGTTTAAAATAAACAATTTAATAACAAGTTTAATAAACAATTTAATAAAACAATTTTAAACAAATTTAAAAAAATTGTAAAAAACAATTTAATAAAACAATAAACAATTTAATAATTAAAATAAACAATTTAATAAACAATTTAAATAATTAAAATAAACAATTTGTTTAAAAGTAAACAAAATAAACAATTAAACAATTAAACATGTAAACAATTAAAAGATTAGAAAACAAAGATACAAAAAGAATACCAATTATGTGAAAAAAGGAAAAAAGAAAGTCACTTCAATATCATTCCTGTCGAATAATAAATATAATAAGCAGGATAATAAATAATAAAAAGATAATTATACAACTTGAAACAAAACTTTCTTCTTGACAAAGAAACGAGAATTAATCTGATAATCTGCTAATTGACCCCTAGATGGAAAAAGTAAACAATAAAATGTGGAGAATATAACCCTTTGGTGGTTCTTTCAGCCTTTTTTTTCTTTTTTAGCGCGTCTTGTTTCCAATCTTGGACAAAATGAATGTAATATAAAAAAAAATAATTATTTCCTTTCCATATACGGCTCCTTTTAGCTTTTTTTCCTTTTTTTATAACTAGAGAGGAATAAAGAGAGTCCAAACAGTTGCTTTAAATTAGTTTTAATTAATTAAATTAATTTTTTGTAATGCTTTCTTAATACAAAAAATCTGTGTAAAAAAAAATTTGCAAATTAAACAATTTAGGAGGCAGTTCCAGTCAAGTTTTAAATTTGTAACCACCTTTCGTTGTACCAAGTTCAATACAATAGACATTGTCACAAATTATGTTTTCTAGACAAAATACATCGGAATTTTCAAGAAGAAAGTAATGATTATGATTTTTGATATAAAGAGACAAATTCGATATTTTAATGAGTTAAAAATTTACTCAACATTTTATGTTGAAAAGAGTTCATTATAGCTATTGTTGTGCATATAGGGGGGGGGGGCTCACTCCCAGTAAGCAGAAAAGGAGACAAAATATACAATACTACAGGCACTGACTATTGTCTGATACTCTAGCTCCTTCTAGAATTCTAAAATGTTCTAGTAGATTCAATCAGAAGTTAAGCATTCTAAAAAAAATGGAGCAATGAAGTAAACCTTTCCAGGACTGGATTTGAGTCAATCATATCCGTGCTTCCTAATTAAGATTAGTTGAATGATACTTTACATTTCAGAAATAAATTAAGAAAAAAGCTACCAAGAATACTAGGACATTGTCTAGTAATCCCCTCAGCATTTAATTCCCTCAGCCTTTACATGGGCTCTACGAATTAACGTAGCAGTTTAGAAACGTGTATATTATTCTCCACCAGAGGAGCTATCGAAGCTTATACCTCACCATAGTACAGTTCATCACCTACAGCAGGGATACCTCAAAGGGAGCTTTACCCGACATATTCCACCACGTGGAATTACCGCCATATTGAAATTATTGTAAAAGACTCAACTTTTTACTTTATGGTTAGGTCGCCAAAAGCAAAAGACGTTTGAGCTTAGGATGTCAAGCAGTCAACCCCGGTGAATCTTTAATCAAATAAAACATAATTAGCATAGGAATGGCTTAAAGTTTCTTACGAGAGCGTAAAATAGCAGAGTAATGTAGCATACATACCTCAGGCAGTACTTCTTGTATTAAGGTTGTTATTTCAATGTACTCGAAGAAACGATGAAACTGCCGAAGAAATATGAGCCGAATTTCTACTTCTCTAACGTGAAAGACTTTGACAATTTCTGGAATAATATACTTCTTGAATAGATCCAAAGACAGGATTCCTTGTTCAAAATTGTCATCATTTCCTTCTAAAAAAACAACTATTCAGACTTTAAATCAGGAGCTTTATCTTAACTAAATTAATGGCACCTTGAAAAGTTGAGTTTAATGTTTATAAACAGGGTTATTTGGTTGGAAATATAATTTCAATGCGCATTATAATTTATTTCTCAATACATCTTAAATAAATAAAAAAACTAACAACCTTAATACACAGTGAATTGAATCTCTACTCTCTCAGCGTGAAATATTTTGACTATTTCTTGGATAAAAAGTCTTAATAATAATGGTTGCTTGCACAAGATAAAAGATAATTCTATATCAAACTTACATATGACTTATTTTTAAAGTAAATAAACTAAAGGCTAAACCTATGACCTCAAATGAACAGTTAGAATATGTATATACATGTTCTATTGAACAAGATTCTAACGATTACCATCTTTAGAAACATGGCGCATGAGAAGACACCAATCTAGATCATTTGTGTTAACTAAGTCATTCACTCGATAATCAGAACAATAACAAAAAAAAATACCTTCGGAACTGTTCAACAGCTTCGGAGTTAGCAATTTTGGCAAAATGCTGCTCTGAGCGTTTTCATCTAGAACAACATGGCGTCTTAGGAGCTTTTGACCCAAATGTCGGGCTATCATCTCTTCTGGAATACATTTAAGCTTCTCTTCCAATTTCCTAAAAAAAAAAACTGAGATAAAATAGAACGAAAAACAGGGCCACAATAAGCCACATTAAACAAAACTATATGCACGGGTGTATCAAGAAATTCAAGAAACAGGAGAGGTGGTCTAGCCCCATCTGGACTTCTGAAGCAGTTTATATAGCAGACTTAAATCTTTGCTTTTACGTACAAGATCAAAAAATAATCTTTTTTTAAACTTTCAATGGCACTTACAAAAAAAGAAAATACTGTATATTTGAACCAAGGACTTACTAGGTTGTTGTAAGTAAAGACCCTTAAACAACGATTTTTCTCGGCATCGTTGATTTTAAAAAATGTTTGTCACAATGTACAGAATCAGCGAAATACAAACTATCAGAGATCCTTTTTGAAAAATGAAGGAAAAACCTGGCAATGCAGATATGGCCTGAGGGACAAACAGCCCACCCGAACTAAAGAAATAACATCTACATTATCATCAAAATGTATTCCCCCTTTATCTGATAATACACAGATATATTTTAAAAACCAACATGGTGTTACATGTTTGTCAGTGTACAGCAAAATTCAAAGTGTAAAATGTCGGCCTAGGCTACAATTTAGAAATTCCAGAGTTGTAGATTGGTTGAACTAGCTTATGTGGTGAAAATTTTTCTTGTGTTAATTAATTTATTTTGTACTTGTTTGGTAAAGTAAATTGATTGACGGAGGTTATGAATGATTCTGACTTTAGGTTCAACCAGGACACCATCTTCAAAAGGAAATCACTCCTTGATCAAGTAGGTCTATCTTATGTAAGAGACATTTAACTGAGCCATTTACTAGAATGGCTTAGAATGAAGTTTGCAAAATTTCTTTTGCAAAGAAACTGATAATACGACAAATTCAAAGTTAATAATGTTACTAAGAGGATCCAAGACTATAGGAGCCTAAAGATCCTGTAGGAGTCGAAGACTAAAATGAAATAGAAGCATTAAAGATAATTTGGGGCCGAGAAAACATCTTATAACACCTTTCCAGGCGCAGATTCACTCATATTTTAATGTTAATTTAGTCGATAGCACCTCAATTTCTGATCAGTTTTTTTTTTTTTTTCAGATAACTCTTGACCTTACAAAAGTTGTAATCAAAGCTTATTTTGTAATTGTAATCAAAGCTTATTTTGAACGATTTTCATAAAACTTTGAGTAATATAGAATCAAACAATAAAAACAAACTTCGATTACATAAATTAATATCATAGAAATCCAGCTTTGAAGTTACTCAGGCTCAGGATAAAGAAAGATAACCTACTGGCTAGTTTTGGCTATTCAAAATCAGCAACATGTCAATGTTGTTCCCTGAGCATTGGTTCAGTGTTTAATTCCCTTTCACTGTTCCCTTTCAGTGATTTATTTTTTTTTTCCATATCAATCAGTTCGTGATAACGAACTGTAGTAAGGAGCCAACCAGAAGGAAGGGGTGGGGTTGTTACCCAAAGAATAATATATATATCATCTTATAATCATATATTTAAAAATACATTATAAAGAAAATAGCTTCTATCACTATTTACCTATATTTTTATTATAAATCTTCCTCTCTGACTTCAGTTTGCTCCTTCTCCATATAATTTGAGTATGACTGTTGACGGAACAAGATTCAAACTCAACTGATGAAAGTTGGTGACTAATTGACTATTGTCAGCAAATGTTTATCTCACGCTCACGAGAGAAAATCTTAGCCTAATTTACTATGCGAGTAAGCAAAGTTGGTATTTTCTCATCCTAATAATTGAGTGATTGTGTCATAATATTAAATGACCGCGATTTGAAAGAATGTTGATACTCAAGTCAGTGCATTTAAAATGGGAATAGCGGATTTTTTTCACGGGAAAAAATAGATACTAAGAAAATATGAGACTTATTCATTATTCAAAATCGTAACATAGTTGTAACATAAATTCAAAAACGTAACAAAAATGTAACGTTTTAGGACCGTAACGTAAAACGTACCGTTTTATTTGAAACGTACCAAAATTGGTACGAACGTAATCTCGGTGGCAACCCTGTAGCCGATATTGTAAAGGAATGTAGATGAATATCCTCCGGTGACTTTCGACGGGTTTAGGAGGCGGTCCTTTAGCTGACTCAGCAAAATTTAAATAGTAGGGTTTCCGTTTGTCAACTGATTTTAAAACAAAAAATCACAAAAAAAGATATAATGAAGCGGTACTTGCGTCTTATAGCCATGAAACTCCAGTTCTGTCGTGAAGTGAAGTTTGGTCAATGCTAATGAAATAACCGTTTTTCAGACCATGGAGTGAAATTCAGTCAGTTTACGATCTGTGTTCATACGAAATAGTGTCTGACCACGGATGTTGTCTGACAATTGTGAGAACCAAAGGCCACACCAAGTGACACAGCTAAGCTTACGCTGTACAACAGACTCAAAAAGGCCACAAAAGTTGGGAAAACCAATAAACAATGCAGCCCGATTCTTAGTCGTCTTATGATAAACATGCATGTCTAACAGCATAATAGATATTAGTAAGGTATAGCTGAAAAACAGCCTACTTATGTTTTTATCAATTAGAATATTCTCTCATATGAGTGATGTCGTATTTTAATGTTGATTTAGTCGATAATAGCACTTGCCAATCACGAACTGGCCAGCCATCGACTATACATGGATGTTGTGTTGGTTTAGGGCTCACAAGCTAATCCCATCTTCTGAGGATGTACCTGCTGTCTGGTATATGCTTGTCGCCACGGCAGTGACGGAATTAGTTTTTTCCTTTTTCAGAATTCGCTTCTTTGTATGACGAAAGCCATCTTTTTTTTTTTTTTTTTTTGCAAAAACATTTTTAAACTTGGTTTTTACGACACTAGGTAATATGAAGACCCCGGATCATTTTATAAACTACCAGGTAATAGAGAACTAAGACAAGATATTTCGCCTTTATTTCTATGCATAAAAAAGAAGATCAAATAAACTTACTTGAAAAAGGCCTTCCTTTCAGACGGCAGCCTAATCAAAAAATTATCAAGGAAAGTTAATGTTTCCAAGAAAGGATCATGAAAAAATATATGCTTCTTGACTTCAGATATATTAAACAGACCATTTTCTACAGCATCTAATAGGTATTCTAAGAATTCATTGGTGTTGGGCAGATCTAGAAAAAAATCAACTTTTTTAGATAAGCCAAAAATGATACAAAGGGAACAAAACTGCATATATCGTCACTAGTACATGATATAATGTTCTGAGATGATATCGAAATTTAAAGACCTAAGTAGTCTTTAGTCATAGATAGAGAAACAGACCTGATGGTGCATCTATATATACATATATACATATGAAAGGGTTGTATATATTGATTCTCATTGTCTTTTGTCTTCTAACTGCAGACAATGTGAGCCTCTTCTTGATATCATGGCGTCACCTAAGGTTCGATACAACTACCCTGGGAAAAATACGAATTTTCTTTGAAGTTGTGACCTATTTAGATCGTTCTTTTGGCCACAAATGTCAATATGCCAGTTAATAAAAAAAAAAAAAAAAAAAAAAAAAAAAAAAAAAAAAAAAAAAAAAAAAAAAAAAAAAAACTATGTAACCGATTTCAAGGAAAAATAAACAAATATAAGCACGATTATTGCTCGTTTGATTAATTTAGAAAAAGACATATAATTCTAATAATCAGATTTTTGTTGCCAGTTGTCAATGGTTCCTTCCACAAAACATTTTTGCTCATCGTACGGAGATTGACACCAACAAATTCGAAAGTTTGACCTCGCGATTATTGTGTTGTCATCGGAGGTACCGATCGATTTGGAAATTTATGTCGTTAAACAGTACATCCAAGGTGACCTTTACTGAAGTCGAGCGTAACTCAAGAAATGTGAACTTCTTTTCCCAATTTTTCCCCAGTAATTATATTTGCCTTAGTTATGTATATGTTGTAGCACAATTCAGTAACAATAAGGTGGGTTCCATTACACATCCCTTCTGAAATATCTAAGATACAAAACACCATAAATATTGTATTTTTCTTTATTTTTAAGTCATAGGGAGGAAATCTGCAATATCAACACAATTGAGAAATTTTAGAGTAAATTCAATTCCCCCGTCCTGCTTATCACTTACAGAATCGTTACATATATAAGATTTGTTTTCCCCCAGGAGGCGATCGAAAATTTTCACGTTTATTTTATTAACTTCTTTGTTGAGCGAAGCTAAAATAATGCAATCCTTTCCTAAATCAAAGCTTTGATTAACCAGACATTCTGTAAATAATTCCACAACTAAATTACCACTGGAAATCAGGATCAACACGCATATTTTTTCTGATGAAAAATGTGTGAAATGCTTCCAAGGATGACCTTTTTTTATTGTCAATTCAAGCATTTCATCGCGGTTGCTTCGAAGTTTAACTGATGAACACTGTCGGAAATCACCCCCAGCAACTAGAACTTTCCCTCCAAATGACAAGTCTGAATATGCAATAGACTGCAAAAACTGATCCATATTCTGTAAGCCAAACTTGGGTAGCATCGGTGCTTTGCCAAGTAGGAACACCTTCCCTTGATCTATTTCTAAAACTTTCTTTGAACCTTGTCTTAATTAAATAAAAAAAAAAAACAAGTTTTTTTAACTGAAAGTAAGGAGCGACATTGAAACTTAAAACGAACAGAAATTACTTCGTATATGAAAGGGCTGCTTCCTCATCAACGCCCCGCTCTTTACGCTACAGTTTGACTCTTTCTCTAAACTCTACTTTAACAGCAAAAACTTTAGAGTAAAGAGCGGGGCGTTGATGAGGAAGCAGCCCCTTTCATATACGAAGTAATTTCTGTTCGTTTTAAGTTTTAATGTCGCTCCTTACTTTCAGTTAAAAACTTGTTTGTTTTTTTTTAATTCCTGAACGTTTTTGAATTAATCCATTGATTTTGGCTCTCCGCAGATGAATAATTAAAACGAATCTGCAAATTTATTTTTTTGGCTAAATGGCTTTCTTTTGATCGAATGGTTTTGAGAAAAAAAAAGAGCGGGGGAGGAGGTTTAGTTGCCCTCCGATTTCTTGGTTACTTAGAAAAGCAACTAGAACTTTCATTTTTTTACGAATGTGTTTATTAGTAAAAGATAGACGTTACTAACAAATTAGCTTAAATAACGAACTTTTGGATTCTCATGTTTTTATTACGTATATGAGGGGGTTCAACCCCCCGTCAGTACCTCGCTCTTTACAATAAAGCTAAATTTCGTCCCAATTCCTTAAGAATGACCCCTGAATCACAAAAGCCGTAGAATAAATAGTTGAAATTACTAAAAATACTTTAGCATAAATACCGAGGTATTAGGAGGAGGTGAGCCCCCCATATGCGTAATAATTTTTGTTCGTTTTAAGTTTTAATGCTGCTCCTTACTTCCAGTTGAAAAAACTTTTTCATATTCATTTTTTCATTTTTTTTTTTAATAATGCTATAAAATCCTGAGCTTCGTTCATGGAAATTTTCTTCCCCCATGACAAATTCCTCCATGGAAAGTTCCCCCAACATATCCCCTCTTCTCAACCCCTCCCCCAACCAAAACATTCCCCCGAAAACGTCTATACACTTCCAAATAACCATTACTATATGTAAGCACTGGTCAAAGTTTGTAACTTGTAGCCCCTCCCATGGGGACTGTGGGGGAGTAGGTCGACCCCAAAGACATAGTTATGAGGTTTTTTGACTACGCTGAACAAAATGGCTATCTCAGAATTTTGATCGGTTGACTTTGGGAAAATAATTAGCGTGGGAGTGGGCCTAGGTGCCCTCCAATTTTTTTGGTCACTAAAACTTTTCATTTCCGTTAAAAAGACCCCTCCCGCAACGCTCTAGGACCACTGGGTTGATACGATCACCCCTGGGGAAAAAAAAAAAAAAAAAAACAAACAAACAAATAAACACGCATCCGTGATCTGCCTTCTGGCAAAAAATACAAAATTCCACATTTTTGTAGATAGAAATTCCTACAGTAGTGTTCTCTGATACGCTGAATCTGATGGTGTAATTGTCGTTAAGATTCTATGACTTTTAGGGGTTGTTTCCCCCTATTTTCTAAAATAAGGCAAATTTTCTCAGGCTCGTAACTTTGATGGGTAAGACTAAACTTGATGAAACTTATATATTTAGAATCAGCATTAAAATGCGATTCTTTTGACTTAGCAATTGGTATCAAAATTCCATTTTTTAGAATTTTGATTACTATTGAGCCGGGTCGCTCCTTACTACAGTTCGTTACCACGAACTGTTTGATTGAATTTGAGTAAAATAGAACTTTAAAGCCAAAGGTCTTGTGTGTTGTTTACTTAAAAGGCAATAAAGTCATTGCAATTCCAGTAAAAGCCATACATTCTAATTTACGATCTTAGCCACAAGGAATGTGATACAAGATTTGATACACAAATTTTTTACCGGTACCCCTGTTCCATCTATGATTTTTTTTACCCAACATAATTAGGATCATTGAATCAAATATTATCTATAAATTCAAGCTGTTTTCATTGCAAACTCCGATACACATTATCACCACTATCAACAGACTCCTTAGAATTTAGAAATTCAAAGTTATGATCATTTTCGTAGGTCTCAATGCTGTCTATTTCGTATCGATCTACTTAAATTCCGACCTCCTATTGCCATCGCATTATACTTGGATGCAATAAGTAAGATAAGCACGTTTAATTGCAGCATCTTCAGACAAAATATTTCGTCACACTTGCCGAATAGAACCCCCTGCCAACTAATTTTTCTAATCTTTCCCAAAGACCTTCTGGAGCTGTAGAATTCTCGACATAAAGAATATGTGCGAAGAGTATTTGCATTAAAGAAGGCATTTTGGATAGTGCCAATTTTTCTAGGATATCCAAACACAAATTCAAGGCCATGAGCTAGGCATGCTTTTTCTTTGACCCATAACGAGAGTTATTCACAGGAAGGAGATCTTCAAAAATTGTTGAATCCTTCAAATGATAGAAAAGTACTCGCAAATAGAGGCACTCTAGCTTTGCTGCTAAATTTACATTGTGTATTCGACCAATGACACCCAATCGACGGATTCGTGGTTCCCATGCGCTCGTTTTCCCATTCCATCTTAAGTTTTGAAGTATTTCCCGATAATATAGTAATTCCTGGTTATTTTTATTTGTTTCAGTGCCTTGTTGTGTCGAAAATACGCATCTAAAATTAAGCCTTGTTGTCCAATATCTACCAAATCTTCTTGGGCTTAGCTGATATCTTGCATTTGGTACTGTCCAGGTAAATGAATATTTATACGGTGAAAAAATAAATCCATACGTACACAATCATTGCTCTTTTAAAGAGATAGATAGATAAATTTATAGACGGAGAGATAGATAAATATATGAAATAAAAGTATTAAGGGAAGTTAAGAGATACATTCTTAGGCCAAAATAACAAGGTTATATTTTCAACTGTCTTGACTAATATTTCCATGGGGGAAGGGAGTCTCCATCCAGATCTATGAGGAAAGGTGGGTAGCTCCTGCTTTGCGTTGGTCTATTTCCACATCACATTTAACCTTCCAGCCAAGAGAAACCCAATGCGCAAAACCAAGTTAAAACAATATTTGATTCGCCTAAAATATACGCAGAAAAAGTGGCCAAGACCTTTGTTTTCGGAGCAGTCAGACACGACTGTCTTCACAGACTTCATCAGCCAGCGTAAGTCAAACAGTCTACAAGTGAATGAACACAAATTTAAAGTTTTACGATTTATTCCACTCAAGCGAGATGTCACAATCCCAGATGTTCCGTTTCCAATTGTTTCCCCTGCAATAATCCTAGGCATAACATTTACAAGTGACTGCTCGTTTAAGCTGCATGTAGACAATATTGTACACAAAGGTCACAGCCCAATCCAGAGTTGTACAAGTATGCGCAGGTTAGGCTTCACTGATCATCAGCTCCTTCTGCCGTATGCAACCTACATCAGGCCTATCCTCGAGCATTTCCGTTGTATTTCTATTCCGTTGGGGTCCCCAAACTCAGAACACAGCTTATATGGCAGCTGAGCTAGAAGATGTTCAAAAACACGCTACTAAGATAATACTCGGACCCAGTTTCGGCAACTACAAAAGTGCCCGTGAGCTCTTAAATCTGCTCACCTTATTCGATCGAAGTAATGAGTCAATAATGAAATTTGGGAAATCACTATTAACAAATGGGAAGCACCAGTCCATCCTCCCACCATCCTCATCGATCAGCAAGCATACTAGGCATTACAACAAACTAGAACCAGTCAAGTGCCGTAGGAACAGATTCGCAAACTCCTTTGTACCATATTTCCTAAGTCCATTGAAAGTTGTGCTATATTTCGTAAGTGTAGCTAAAAAGTGACCATTTTGTGATTGTAAAAGTAGCGTAATTTAGCGTTCAGTTTTAAGCGCTAAGATAGCATTTCATTAAATGAATACGAACGAATATAAATACGAACGAACACGAAAATATATTGGTTTGCCAAAAAATAAGGTCCAAAGAAAGGCCAAAAACTGTTTTCTTTTCAAGTGGCTTAAAATATATATCCCTAAGTCACACAACCATGGAAACCCTAATGTTAAAATGAATATTTAGGATGGTACAACCCCCCCAAAAAATATTCACTTATTATATTCACTTCAATTGGGCCAAGTCCCTTGTCAAGGGTATCACAATTCACAGAAAAAAGCAAACCTAGTCCACCTGAAAATGGGACAGAAAACATTTTTCTATAAACCAAGGTTGAGAAAATCACCAATTAACAACGACCAAAACTGGAACTACTGGAACTAACATTGACACCGGTGCACATTATTGACTACATAAGTGACGATCTCGAGGCTGTTCAACAACGTGCGACAAAAATCATACTGGGCCCTAAATATGATACGAATGTAATTGCAATTACAACGTTGAAAATACCGGCGTTGAGAGAACAGAGACTCATGTAGTCACTGAAACTAAAATTGCAGAACAAAGGGAAGCTCGATTAAGACAAAAAATTGAGGAAACAAATCTGGTTATATTGATTTGTGACGTTCTTTTTTTAGACAATAAGTCTTTTAAATTAATCTCTTTTTATTAAATGACCTTAGTATGTCTTTACTTAAAAAGGCAACAGTCGCAAAAAAATATAACGTAAAAAATCTTTTAATAAAGTAAATACTCAATGGTGTCTATGACTTTAGGCCTATAGAAGACTAGAAAATATGCAGATCTTCACTTTAAATTAACAATAATTTTTCTCCCAAACAATCCAAAATTTTTATATTACTGTAATTTATAGCACTCAGCTACAACTGAACAAAAATTTTAAGTCAACATTCAAATTTTGTCCGAAATTTAAATTCCAACTAAACGTATTAATTCTGAGACACAAAAGCAACTTTACAAGGATTCCTAATATTAGCCAATAATCAAAATTTGTAAATTTGAAACGAGCTGGAAATAATTTTAAAAATCGTGTTTCACAAAAAAAATGTTTTAAAGAAAACCAAAGAGCCACATTAACACCTAAAACCACCAGAAAAAAAGGTGATATAATAATCCAAATTAAGCGCACAGAAATTACTATCCATGAATAAATATAATCCAAAAAGAACAGAAATTGAAGGAACAGTAATATCAACATAAAGACAAAGC
The DNA here is from genome assembly GCF_032884065.1 of Artemia franciscana. Lineage (NCBI taxonomy): Eukaryota > Metazoa > Arthropoda > Branchiopoda > Anostraca > Artemiidae > Artemia > Artemia franciscana. The sequence goes on along the minus strand of NC_088880.1, from coordinate 17,447,553 downwards.
ATACGAATTCTAATGAGCAAATTATGAGCAAGTGAATTCTAAAACAAGCAGAAAGTAAAATGAATATTCAGGTCAGTGTTTACTAAGTTAAGGCTACTTAAATATAGCGTATACAGAGATTTCCTGAATATGAAGGGTACTATCCACCGACAAATGGCTGCAATTCTTTAATAATAAACCGAATACTCACTACAAAATTTCAATGCCTCAATTCCAAATTCAGCCAATCCTCTTAAATCATTTATGATATCTTCCTGCTGACTAATTTCTTTGGCATTGTGGAATAAACCCAGTTTCCACATTCCAGATGAGGTAACAAAAACATGTTTCGTAGAAAACCCGCAGAGATGCACCTATAAAAAGTATAAGGAACTTCATTTCCATCAACAATTTTCTCTGACAGTTTCTGAACTAAAAAAAAAACTCTACCGGGACATTGGACATCTACCGGGACAGAAACCAGGTCTTTTTGTCTTGAAAAAAGGGGGCAATGCCTGAGAAAAAAAATCTCCATGAGGGGAAACGATACCCTATCAAAGGCACAATGGAGAAATCTTATAATGTTCAAACGACAATCTCAGCCAAATATTGTACATTTAGATTCTATATGAAAAATAAATACCTATTGTTTAAAAACACTATTTTTAAAATATACTAGTCAAAAGTTTTATTCAATGGAAACTTTTAAATGGATTTTTGCAGGTCAAAAACCACTAAAAATAGGAATATCAGAGCTTTTAAGTAATTTTTGACTAAGACATCTCTCTGAATAACTTTTGGAAAAAATGAGCTTTATTTTTCATTTATAATCTAAATATCCATAACTTTAAGTTGGTTGCCAAAAGAAAATATAAATTTGTTTGCTATATACATAGGAAATGGGGCGTCAAGGCTGTAAAAACCTTATGTAATATATCCCCTCCATCCTTCAGGTTGAGGGAAAATTTGTAAAACAGATTTACAACTCAAAAGCTCGTTCTAATTGGAACTATCAAGACTTTCAAACAGCTTCTGACCAAGACATTAAAAAAAAAAAGATCCAAGAAAGAAAAAAAATATCCAAAAAATTTCAGTAAAGATGGGCTTCATTTTTCTTTTATAACCTAAACATCCACAAACGTATGGTCCACTAAATGTCCAAAAAAAATAAAATGTCCACACTAAAAAAAATGCAAAGCTGTTCCCTGTGTCACTATGAAAAGGGGCGTCAAGGCCCCAGAAAGCTCTTGCAATCAACTTAATCCCCAGGATGACTTAAAATCTGAAAAAAATAATTTCCTTTCTCAACACTCATTTTTAACAGATATTTATCACTATCAAACTGTTCATGATAACGAACTGCAAACATCAACCTGTGATCTTGCTCGTTAGATTATGCAAAATATTTTGAACTCTACCAAAGTGTCTACTGCCTTTTTATAGAATTCGAATAGGCGTTCAACCTCATATGGAGAGAAGGCCAATGACCTATCTTTCTTCGCTTTGGCATCCCACCCACCTTGGTTTCCTTGATCAGAGACATGTACACGAAATTCGAAAGCCATGTTTTGACAGAAAAAGGACTTAACAAAACCTTTGGGAACGCTGACTGGTGTTCTCCAAGGTTGCTTGCTATCACCACACCTCTTCAATCTCTTTTGAAATATCGTCCTTTAACCCAGAACAGATCGTCCGGTGCCTCTGTAGGAGAAATAGTGACAGACAAACTAGCTTATGCCAATGATAAAGACCTAATGGCCTAATCCTTAATAATTTCCAATCTCAGGTCAACATCTTTCACACGGTCACCAGCCTTTTTGGGACCACCATAAACACCTTAAAATAAAAAGCCGTAGGCCACTCACGCATAACTAATTACCAGGTTAATCCAACTCTCCGAATTGGAAGTGATAACACAGAGCGGGTCAACGAGTTTACCTACCTCCATGGCCAACAAAGCTCTGACAATAACAACTACAAAGATATTTGTAGTTGTCTTTTGTGATTTTGTAGTTGTAGATAGTTGTAGACGTCTGGCACTTTCAAACTATTTAAACTCTGTTGCCCATCTAGAGGAGCAAGAACTTATCAAAAACGGTTAAAGTAAGGCTATTCAACTTACTCACCACTCCCACTTATTTATCACTGCCAGAATTGGACTGTTAAAAGAAATTATCAGTTCTGCATCACACTGCCCTTGAAATAAAATAATTACGACGGATTGCTGGTTTCATTTACCAGAATAGGATCTCCAACCTTAAACTTCTCCGAAGTCTCAGGGTAAAAAATTATTATCCTCGACAAAAAATAACAAGAACAGCTTAAATGGACAGGACACACAGAACGTATTGAAACCACTCGTTTTCCTAAGATAGCTTCTGAAAACCATGTACAAAGCTCTTGTTCTAGAGGACACCCCAAAAAGATGGATAGGCATTGTCTCGTCACCCAACATGCCGCACCTTCTCCACCCAGCAGAAATAAAGTTCATACAAAACCTATATCGATAGACTGGTGAAAGAAGGCCCAAAACGACTTTGGAAGACGGATGGGACTTTAGTCACGTCATAGAATCCACACTTTTAATCCGATATAGGATCCGCACTTTCGAGTCAAAATGATTGCACCAAAAGTGTGTTTTCTGAAATTAGTAAATTTAAAGTTTCAACAAATAATGTTGTCTGTTGTTGCTGGTTTCAATTAAATGAGAAAGGTGTTGGGTAGAAGTATCACACAAAGTTAGTTAAGGTAGTATATGAAGTCAATGCTTTTAACTAGAAAACTTCCATGAAGCTTTGACAACATAGAGGTAAGCTTAACCAGTCTTAGGTTACCGAATTCTGACTTATCGGTTCCCGTGTAAAAGGAGGTGACATAAATCATGTTTCTGGAATTTGGGAAACCTGTTAATTGTTGTGAGTTTATTCGTTTTCTTTTACCTTTTTTTTGCCTTCCTTATTCTTTGGGTGATTCTATCAAGCCAAAATTAGAAATATATTGAAAGATGAATATATTGATGGATTTAATTATTGTTCATATAAAAGATGAAAATATTGTCTAAATTTTGATTTTTAGTGTCCTTTCTAAGAACAAAACAGATCGCACCACGACGAGGTGCTATTTTCGGCCACTATGTGACCCAAAACAACAGCTTTAAATAGAGTTAAAATACTGACTACAAAAAACAATTAAATAGCCATCCAGTGTAAAACTTTTGAGAACCCTCGTATAAAACCACCAAGTCGTTAAGGAAATACGACCAAAGGGTAGCGTATTCATCTCAAAGCAAATTTGTGTAAAATAAAGCCAGGTACTAATAATAATTAAGAGTGGGTTGGGATATAACCCTAGCCTTCCCTCATTTGAAAGAATACCTTTAAGTTTAGCGCTGTGCTGTGGGACTGGCAGCTCCTCTGTTATAGCACCGAAATTACAGATGTACACTATATTCATTGGCTTAAATTCACAGAGGATAGGATGCACGAATAGATTACCCACAGGTTAGGATCGTCCGTGCAAAAGTTTGAAAACCATAACCAGAAAATTCTTCTTTATTTCCAAGTTTCAGGTCCTTCTGGAATTTTTTCATAGATACAATTTTTTTTAGTGATTGAATCGAATCACTGGTTGAAGATACCAGCGAAAAAGGCTCATTCAAACGTAGTATTTTTAATTACAGAACCCTTTGAACATATACAGCTTACATTCATACGTTTCCTTAAACAGAGTAAATAATAGTGAAATTTACCAAAGAACGATAGTTATTAAATTTCATACCTTTCAATACCCACCCAGGAAACTTTTTGTTATGACTCCACTTTTTCAGGGGATGAAGCCAGTGTTTACAGAAAATAGAGAATAAACTCATTCAAACGAATTTTTCTTTAACTCAACTGTTTTCTCTGAGTAGCTAAAAACTGTCAAACCCACAGTATCTTATTGTAACGGTACGACATTCAATATCGACATAATATGAGAGAAAAATAAAACTTTAGAATAAGGAGAAGGGGACTGACAGATGCTAATATTTAAAGTTTTATGTATCTAATTTAATTAAAACACAGAGAAGATCCGTTTTACAATATAATTGCTTTAAATGAAAGTAAATAGGCGTACTAAAACATAAACTAGGCATAAACTAGCCAAAAGATGAGGAGGTTACCTTCCACAGTCCATCAGTCTCTATGCTAAAGTTCAAAATGTGCTTTACAGAGGGCGATCAGAGTTCCATTTAACAAATATTACTTGGGTCAGAAGCAGCGGCTTTTCATCTATTAGGAACAGTAAATTAGGGTTTTGTGCTTTCTTTTGTTTGTTTAAAGTAGCCAATTATTTTTGGTTCTATTTTAAAACGTTATTTAGAATATAAAACATATTTCCCCCTCGAAGTTAATTGCACTCAACTCATATAACCCTCAAAATGCTTCTTTTTTTTAATTTCCTTTTGACACTGAAATCTACTTAAAATGAAAATAAAATAAAACTTTTGTTTCCACAAGGCTACTCTCAAAAATTTTTTCACGATATCGTAAAGATTTAACATTAAAAGTCAACCAACTCCTAGAGATTACCTTGGTTTGCTAAACAGGGGTTGCTAGTTCAGCCTCCAGAGCGTGAGCTTGGTAGGTACAATAAGGAGCTTGCACCTGACCCTTCTGAAGATTATCATTACCTTTAATGACAGTAATTATAAAGTCATGGGCCTTTGGAAGAAATCATACCTCAGAATTATTAATTTTTTTCTGCATAAGCTAACCACTAATACAGCTGATAATCATCTTATTACCACGACTAATGCATATCATTGAGCAGCCAATCGGATTACAATTTTTTCCTTTTCATCAAAAAATCGAATAATTTTTTTGTTTAATAAAGAAAAATACACAAACCTCTTTATGGAGGAACTGGACAACACTGAATAATGAATGAAGCCCATGACAAATTTCTTGGTCAGTCACAGTAGTGAAATCAAGTACAGTGCAGTTTTCAACTAAAATAGCAAGGCCAGCATCTTCACTTCTAGATCCAATATATCTTAATATATTAGGATGCCTTAAACTCTTCAAAAACTGAAAGTAAAATAAACAATAATAAGGGCTAAGCCATCACGACAAACGGTTTAACTACTTAAACTAAAGTCTAGCTGTTGAACAACGATACATGTAAATACATGTCAATGTGGAAAGATCTGCATAAATACTGCCAAAAGTACATATTATTTGCTTGATTCACACTAACTTGTCAGTTACTAACTTGAAAGAAATTTTAGCTGGTAAATTTTAAACAAATAGTTTGTTAAGCAGTGGAACATTAATATTTATTTGGTTACATCTTTTACAAAACATTTTGTTGCAAGATATTAATTTATCATAAATGAAACTCATTTTAGACGGAACTTTGTAAACTTAATTTATTTTTACAATGGAACAGAGACGAATGAGAATCTTGGTTTCATTACAGCCCTCTCTCTCTCTCTCGCAATAACCAAACTTTGTAAGATAGTGAAATACTGAATAATGCTTCCTACAAAGTCATAGGGTCTGTGAGTGCATATTTATAATGCAGAATACAGGGCGTTTTAAAATAATAAGTTTACTACAACGAAATTTAACACACTGATTAAATGGTTTCTTCCGTGTGTAAAGTGTTCTTCCATGTTTAAAGTATGGATCTAACAACAGTAGGCCTGTTTTTTTTAAGACAACACTTCATTCTTTTCAGGTAAGAGTTGAATGAAAGTGTGCCATTTCATTCATTGTCTTTAGTCATCATTGTTAGAGGTAGGAGGAGGGGGCCAGAGTAATACTGAGGATGCTCCTTTACACTCGACCAACCGAAATAAATTCAATACTAAACTAGTTTTCAAGGTGTAACATCTAATCTAATTGGATTACATCTTTAAAATCTTGATGATCTGAGCTAGTTGCTCCATTAAATTAATTGTGTTGTTACGAATTGAACAATCTCAGGTAGAATGAACTGTTTTGAACCTTTAAAACTGCCTGTTTAACTTAGTTGAATTAAAGCCTTTTTCTCTCGTTATCGTCTTTTGTTTGAGGCTTCAGAACTTATATGACACAATACAAGAAAAGGGACTTGGCTTTCCAGGATTACCTATTATGGCTTGTTCGCGTGAACAAGCTGATGAACTAAACAAGAAAAAAATTTCGATACACTTTTTTTTGCTATGGGTCCCATGACCTAGAGAATGTTGACGAGGCAAACCTGCTGGATTTTAAAGAAAATTGTCCCTATACCTCTAAGAAAAGCGTAACAGGAGTAAAGAATGCTTTCTGTGAATATGAAAATCATCCAGATATTTCAATTGAAATTTTTAAAAATGGTAACGAGAAAAGCGGAAATACGGAAGGAACTGCAGTTTCTGTAGGCTTAGACGCTCCTATTATTTGTTATCAGGTTAACTCTACTCAAGCAGAGGTAAAGGAAATTAAAGTGGATCGGATGCAGGTCATTCAGAAAAAAGTAATGGGGAAAATTAGTGCGCCAAATGATAGAACGTCAACAATTACTCAGTCTCAGGATGCTCAAAATATTCAGCTTATTGTGTCGGAGATCTACGATTCGATCGTACTTGAATAGAGTAATAAATTAAAAGAACCGAAAAGTCTAAATAGGCCTTAAAGGTCTAGTTGAGTCTCTTGAATTTCGTGTTGAAAAACTTGCAGAAAAGCTGGATGGTTTCGAGCAGTGGAAGCTGCTGGATTCGTTAGTATTTTCTGGACTAAAGAAAATAGCAGGAGTTGAGTTAAATGTGACTGTATTTGATACTACTGTAAACAAGATTGGTAAGTCAACTATCTCAGTCTCAGCTATTGAAGGCTATCGGATTCAGAATTATGAGCCCAAATGCCCCAAGCAATTCTATTAACACCGTGGCACTTGTCCTTATAAAGTTCCTTGAGTAAAGAAATTACTTATGGTGTATTTAGAGCTAAGTCAAAGCTTGCTAAATTAAGAATTTTTGTTAACGAATGCCTGACGAAAACGAAAAAGTGAGCATTTTTATGCGCCAGCAAGGTGATATGAGTACTAAAAGAGTGGAATCACTGGCTGACATGTTGTAACATCTTAATGGAGTTAAATATGTTAGACATAAGGGTTTTTCATTATTTTTATGCTCCCATCTCCCTAGTACTATTCTTTTATTCTCCCATCCCCCTAGTACCATTTTTTTATGCTCCTATCCCCCTAGTACCATTTTGTATGCTCCCATCCCCTATTACCATTTTTGTGTGTGTGAATTTTGCTATCGTTTTATTATTATTATTGTATTTTTCATTATTATCGTGTCAGTTGGTTTGTTCGATGGTAATTAGAATCCATGGTGGATAGTGATTCAAATGAAGCATTACCAAGACATTTAGAAAATCAGTTCCGAATTAAGAATCATATTGAAATTCCTATTGGACGTAATGATTTTCTGCTTAATCGGTTTAAACCTCTAAGACTAAGTACATTTGTCAGGCCATCGAAGAATGGTTGTAGTTCAGATAAAGATGAACAAATATTTCGTCTTTGCGCATGGAATTGCCATATTACGACTGGTTATTTCGATATTTTACACTTGACTGAGGATTCGTATAGTGAATTTGATACAATTAGAATCCGTGAAACGTTTTTGAGTCGGGATCAGTATCTCTTGGCCTATTCTTTTCCAGGTTACCAGCTAGGAGTAATGTGTCAAACTACAAAGAGCCTTGGTGGCGTTGGGTTTTTGGTAAAGATGAATTGGAGTTTGAAGATAAGGAAGATTTATTAATTTGAAATGAAGTTAAGATGAAAAGTGCGTTTTGGAATTAGTAATGATTACTAAAAACAATAAGATGTTTTTAGTTGTTGTGGTGTATAGACCGCCTAGTGCTGGCTCGGAGAAGTTTTTGATGGTTTTTAGCTAATTTTAACCTTTTAGATGTTAGTTCAAATAACTTATAGGTTTTTTTTTTTTTAATTTTATGATTTCATATGATCTTTACCCTTCAGTGAGTTTACCCACGAGGATTTACAGTCATTCTACTGCATTGATTGATAATATTTTTGTTAATTTAGATTACCTGAATCATATTTATGTTGATGGTATAATTTATCCCGGTTTGGACCATTTATCACAGAGATATTTCAAATGTGATTGAAAAGCTGAGTTCTTAGTATTAAAATTATCTGAATTTGGAAAAATGATAAGGATTTTGAGTTATTAAGATTAGTTAGAAATAAAGTAAACTATCTGAAAAGGAAGGCTAAAAAACTGTAAAAAAACAACAACTTGGGAGCAATAATTAGTGGAGAATCACGTTAGTACCAAAAGAACATGGTATGTTATTAATGAGATTATGAGAAGTAAAAAAGATTCTGAGCTACATGCACTTGAAATTGATGGTTTAAAATCACACACAAACATACAATTGCAGATTTGTTTGTTGATTTTTTTTTTTAAGCTTTTGAAACTATACAGCAAGTGGGTAGAGAATATAAAGATCAGTTCTAGAAAGAGGAATGTTTTGACAAAAGAGGAGAAGTTTTGAATTTTCTGTTTGAGTCATGCACTAATGAAGAATTAGAAAAAGGATCAATTAAATCTAACTCAGCTTGGACTGACGGATTAAATCTTCAAGCCTTCAGAGCAGTTATGATTTACCTCCTATCCTGTCTGCTTTGTATCATAAATATCTCACTACAAACTGGAACATTCTCAGACGCCCTAAAAGAAGTAAAAGTGATCCCACTACGTAAAGGGAGTTTGAAATTGAACATAGAGAGCTGGAGACCTATTCCAATCATTCTATTATACTCTAAGATAGTAGAACATCCCTCGACAGCATAGGAGTTATTTCCTATTGCAGGCCTGTATCAACTTCCCAACACCAATAGCCTGGGCAAGAATGTAAATTATAGGCAGTTTAAAAAGGGAAAGAAACTAGCTATTTAACTCTCATAGTGACGAAGGGAACCGAACTGAAATAAATAACAAACAAAAAGCATGATGCCCCACGGGGAGGTTTCTTTTCGAGGTTCTGACCAATAGCCGCAATTCACCCAGGTTCATCATTTTGTAGGTTTTACAATCACTGAACTTCTGATTCAAGCTGATCTCAAGCTAAACACATGGCTGCATAACCGTCTCCGCCGTCTGGATAAGTCAGTGTCTGATTATCATGGTGATTAGACACCATGATCCTCTCAGAAGTGCACTGGCTGGGAAAAGCAACTGCTCAACAATGGAAACACCGGAATTTTCAATTACCATGAAACAAGACGTGAAACTGGAGTAGCCGTAGTCATTTCAAAAACTATGACAAAATCATCAATTAGCAGGAAACCCGTGAGTAACCGCATTATGACTGCTCGATTCCATGGGAAGCATGCCAAAATTACCCTGGCTGCAGGCTACATGCCAACTAATGAAGCCACAGATGACCAGAAAGAGACATTCAATAGCGAACTAAACTCTGTCGTGAAATATGTAAACAGGCATGGCATCCTCTGTGTCAAAGGGGATTTCAATGCAATGGTTGGCAACGATGGAGACTATTGCGTCGAAGTCCTGGGCAAGCATGGTCTTGGAGAACGTAACGAAAATGGAGAGTGGATAATAGAAAGGGCTCAGTCCAATGGCTCAGTTTTGGCTTACACTCTCCTCGCCAAAAAAAAGATATCAACAAGTTCTTCTCCGGAACTGAACTTCACCAGATTGACATAGGAAAAATCAGAACAAACACTTTCTGGTAAGTAAACAACTAAGACATGAACATCTTTAGATGGCTTCGGCGGCTATCACACAGACCTAAAATGATGTCACTAATGAAGCACTTGGCCTGGATTGAAGGGACAGTGGATCTCCGCAAAGTCCTGGGATCTGATCAATAAGAGGGCAAACAAGAAGAAAGCACTTCTCAATACCATGTTCCCTAATGTAAGCCAATCCCTCCAACTGGAGTATGCTATGCTTGATAAGACTATCAAGTAACGCGTCGGCGCTGATAGCCGTCGTAGCCTTGAGCTAAAAGCTGAGAAGGCTGAAGAATCTGCTTCACGGGGAGACTGTTGGTTAGTGTACAGTATCACCAACAAGATGGTTGCACAACACTCAAAGACAGATGGACACGACAAGAATGATACAACACGACTCCTAAATGATCATGACAGAGAAAATGGTTATAGGTTAAAATGTAAAGCATAGAGCACTTGACCCTTAAATTCCAAATTGGCGGTGCTGATCTCCGTTTTAAGGCCCTTCAGTCAAGAAGTGCAATACACACCCTTCCTGCTTACCTTCCCCAAATTTATCTAGGTACCCATTTAGAGCTAGGTCAACTCTGGCTGAGCTTAAAGAGTCACACCACTTATCCCCATCCCAATGCAAATAACTTACCACAGCAGGAATCAAACCCCTGCCGTCTGGAAAAAGGATTTTTCCAGAGGATTTTAAATCAGGCGCGACAATCACTCGGCTAGACAACTATAAACGACAAAGTAAATGAAGCCTGAGTAACAAACTTCAAAAAGTTGCTCAAAGGACCACCACTACTGCTCCTCCGGAGATACCCTTCGCACTATTTCTAAACCTAGCCACTGATATTGAATCACTCTCTTGCAGGGCGATAGCGTAAGCAGCTCAGAATCTCAAGTATGGCAAGTCCCCAGGGGAAGACTGGATCACAGCCGAGATTATTAAATGCACTATAATTGTGCAGACAACACTCTTGGCAAAATGAAAGAAATTCCGAAAGACTGGATGAAAAACACAAACAAAAATATTAAAAAAAAGATGAAGCTGCAAAGTGCAAAAACTGGAGTGGTATCATCCAAGCCTCAATACCTGGCAAACTATTGGCTACTGTCTTTCCTAGTAGGATCATATCAGCATTAAATGACAACCTCCAGGGGAAGTAGCGCATATTCCAGTCAAATAGCTCGTGTAGTGAACTCATATTTACTCTGAGAATAACATTTGAAGAACCTAATAAATAGCAAAATAAGGTGCACTTGGTCTTAATAGACTTAGGAAGCTACTCCATAGTTCGCTAAACCATTTAGAAGGAAATCTAATACTACAGAATACCCAATAAGCTCGTCCAGATCGTCAAACCTCTCAACTAAGACACATAATGCTGAGTAAAGACAAGTAATGGAACACATAATTACTTCTACATCATGACAGGGGTGAAGCAAGGTTTTGTGATATCACAAATGTTATGTTCATCGTCACGTCGACTCTATCCTTCAAGCCTGTGATGGCCATTGAGCTAAGTTAGGAAACTCTAAGATGAAAACTCAGAGATGCTGAATTTGCAGATAATATCAGTCTCCTAGATACCTCCAAGGAAAAGTTTCAACAATACATCAACCAAGTCAGAGACGCTGCCAAACCTTTGAGCCTCAAAATCAATGCCAGCAAAATAAAAAGTATGGCCAACACTGGATCTCCACTTGATTTACACTTTATAAAACATACCATAAAGTAAGCTGTGGAGTTTCTAACTCCACGGCTCCACCATTTCTAAGGAAACTACCAAGATTTGGCGTAGCAAACAGTACTCCCTACAGCTCAATCTAAGGCTGTTCAGCAGCAATGTCCTCTTGACACCTTACAATGATTCCAAAACCTGGCACTTAGAGCAACACTTTGAAAAGAAACTCCTTGTGTTCAAAAATACGTATTTAAGGTGCATTTTAAATATCTATTGTATCCAAAGATAGTAGCCAGAAAGAGAGAATGTACCCAAGAACACCTTACAGAGCAGTTACTGAACTGACCTCTTGAATCACAACACTTCCCTTCAACCTGAATGGGAAGTCTCTGGGAAGCCATAGTGATGGAAAACGACTGGCGATTCTTCTTGGATATCCTATGAGCCTCTGGAGGCAAAGGAGGATCTAAATGGTCCAAGGTCAGGAACTTAGTTACCTTGACCCATACCTCCAAGCAAAATAAAGCCTAAATTATGGATCTTTTCGGCTCTGTTATTAAATTGCAGCTAGTTGTCTAGCACAAACGGGGTTTGATTTTTCACTATCTTTTCAGCATAGTGACATGTTTCCTGACAAGAATAATACTAGAGAGATGCAATGACACAAAGCAGTTATGTCCACTTAGTGAATACTATACATCCAAATTTTTAAAGATGACAAGTGGTTTTTTAGGGAGGGGTGATTGTCTGATACTTCAAAAAAGTAAGGTTTTGTCCCCCAATATCGTTTTCTTGTCATTTAAGCTACATTTTTTGAATGCATCTGTGGAGGTTTCCTTATAGCCCTTTTGGAAATGTTTGATATGAAAAAAAAACATATACAAAGAAACAAATCAGACAAAAGAACTTACATATTCTGAATTGATCTTGCTTTTGTCATTAACAAGAATCCCTGCATAGGCTGTATTACCAGGTAGAATCAAAAGATGGAATCCAGGCAGTAGCTCAATTTGATGATTTATATCCAATTTTTCTGTTGAACCTTTGTTGCCCATTTTCACATTTCAAGGTAAGTCTAAACGATAGAAAAATCAATAGAATTAAACCATATAAAAGATTTTCAATGTGCATGCTCCACAACTTTGTTGAATATAAATTATTCCCTTGAAAATAAACCTTAAACTTGACATCAAAGGTGTCTACCATAGCATCAGACAAAACATTCCTGTCTGCAACAGATTTACTAACAAAAAAATTATAATTTTTAAGTACTCAGGTGAGCCTATTGTATTCTCAAAACATCACTTGTTGTTCAAACAAGGAGCAATATTCTGAAATTACTGCTAGAAACTGAACAGGGGGAAGGACAATACTTACAAAGCCACCATGATGGCTAAGGCTAAATCAAAACTAAATCATTTGTGACATACGAATGAAACACGAGCTGAATTTGAAAAAAAAAAGCCTTATTAGGCTTAATATCTACTTACATATATACAATCAAGAAGTCAATAACAATTGTCACACAAAGGTAGACTAAACAAAAAAAGCAGAAAACAAGTTTTGTACAGTAAAGCAATGTTGTTAAAAACCTCAGAAGCAGAAATGAATTTAATATAAATAAATTTAAGATGTTTTAATATGAAGTTAAAAATAGTTTCATACTGCATGATTTTGACTCTTGTTGCATATCTGAAAGTTTCATTCACCTATCTCAACTACCTTCTGAATTATGTTAATAAAATACGAATTATCTAGAATTTTATATAAAGGTAGCTGACAGGACAGAAATCAGAAAGGGAAAAAGAAATATTCCATTTGATTTTCCATTCAAAGCTCCTTCATAATAAAATGATCAATACAATCACAATTGCATCCCAGCTCTCATAACAAGGCTAGATATAGCCATAGGTAATATGCAAAGTCTGTTGATGGTATTTTCTTTTAAATTGACTTTATTCTTATTGTGAGTCAAGGACAGACTACCAATGAACATAAAAAATAACAGCAAGCCCAGAAATTTGTAGACTTCTGTATATTACTTAGGACTATATCTGGCCCCACTTAGAAGGGGAATGCAATTTTGTTGGCAGTCATTATTATATCTGACTAGATTATTGAACAGATAACTTTATGGTGTATTTTTTCTATTTGATTTCTGTTTTCTAAGTAACTTTGAACAAATTTCACCTCTTTTTTCTGTACTGCATTTATACTAAGGCAACTCTGAACATCTAAAAAACATAAATTTGTAGTGTTTAGATCAGACTAAGGGTGTATACAAGATTTTGTTTAGGGTGAGAGGTATAAAATAGCGACGAAGACCACACTGCCTTTCCTTTCTAACAAACAAATACAACGTAGAAACAATAGGGAAAGTTTTTTCAAGACAATGGAAATTATTTATGTAGATATTTCGGCCCTATGTCCAAGGGCCGTCTTCAGCACAATACAATACTATATATAAATATAAAAGAACTTACATCAAATTATGAGAATTAAAACTGAATATAAAAACACTTATTAAAACAATTTTTTTTTTAAAAAAAATATAGCCCTAGCATCCTTACTTCAGCGAAGTTCAACCAGGACTGGCGAAAAGAATGAAATGAAGAAATATAAACTCATTCAAACTAAAGAGAATAAAATGATTAGATGCAATTTCTTAAAGCTAATCTTGCTTGTTTAGCAGCCTGTCTCAAAGGCCTTTTCGTAGTTGGTTCAGTACTATTATAAATTGGTTTAGTAAAATATTTTGTTAGATCATTTTTAATTAAATTTGAGTATAAAGAATTTAGTGAGTATTCCCCCAAGTCCCTGTTCAAAGAAATATTTTTATTTATTTTGAGATTAATTTCAATTGATTCTCGAACCACCTGTTTTATTCCCAAATCATTACTAATGAGTGAAGAGTTTTCAAAAAGTATCATGTGGGACGGATTATTAAATATATGCCAACCTAGAGCAGAATCAAAGGAATTGTTGGAACCATTTGAAATTAAGGCCTTGTCTATGTCATTTTTATGTTGTTGTAACCTTTTGTCTAGATTCTGATGGGTCCTGCCGACATAGTATTTTCCGCAATCACAGGGTATTTGATAGACCCCTCTTTGGCGAGTAACTGGGGTCTTATCTTTACCCGAATTTAAGAAATTGATGATTTTAAAATTATTAGTAAAAACTACGTACACATTATTTTTTGTGCAAATATTTTTTAATTTTGTTGTAATCTTTGGGATATACGGAAGATAGACAATATTTGAGGGCTTATCAATAGCCTCCCATTGTGAAGTATCTTCTTCGATTTTACAAGAATGTCTTTTTATTCTACGGCTAATTATTTTATTTACAAAAGGAATGGGGTATCCATTACCAAAAAGAATATCTCTGATAAAATTTATTTCTGCATTTATATATGAATGGGAGCAAATATTTAGGGCACGATCAATGAGGGAAATTACAACTGCTCTTTTAACTTGTGGGGGGTGATTTGAATTAAAGTGAAGATATCTATTGTTTTGTGTTGGCTTTCGATATATAGTAAAATCCAGTTCATCAGCTTTACGAATAATTAATACATCTAAAAACGGTAGTTTATTTTCAATTTCAACTTCAAGGGTGAACTGCAAATTTCGGTCATAAGTGTTAAGATGATCTAAGAAGCCCCGAAGTTCAGCTTCCCCATAATTCCAAAGTGAAATTACGTCATCCATATAACGACCCCAATAGACATGTTTTAGAAAATAAGAATTCAATGCCCAATTCTCAAGATTCTCGACGTAAATATTTGCTAGTAGCCCGGATAAAGGTGCCCCCATGGGTAATCCATTTTTTGCTGATAAAAAGAATCGCGAAATTGAAAATACATAGAAAACTTATTACAAATTTTAACAAGAGTCATTAAAACTTCACAATCAATTCCTGTCGCTGAAGTCTCGATCAAGTGGTAATTTTCTTCTATTTTGTTTTTTAATAATTCCTCTGAAACAGTTACATCTATATTTGTATACATGGAAACAATGTCGAAACTACTAACTATTGTGTTTTCTGAAATACTTGTGTTGCTAAGATTTTTAATCAAATCTGCCGAGTTATGAATATAGGAATTTTGAGAATACAATAAAGGTTTGAAAGCTGTACAAAGCCATTTTCCAATATTGGCAGCGGGAGCTTTAGTACAAGCTACAATAGGTCTTAAGGGAATACCCTGTTTATGTATTTTTGGTAAACCGTAGAGTTTAGGACAGAAACTACCACGGGGAAAAAATTTATTGTATAGTTGTGGGGTGATTTTACCATTTTGTTTTAGCTGCTTTAATTCATTTATAATATTATTAGTGAACTGATCAGTAGGATCATGAGTTATTGTTTGATATGTAATTGTGTCATTTAAATGCGAAAAAATTTTGTTGTCATAGTCTGTTGTATTCATGACAACAAGTGAATTGCTTTTGTCTGCTTTAGTTATTATAATAGAAGGATCTTTTCGGAGATTAGATAGTATTTTTATGTCTTGCAAATTTTCCGGTGTGGAATTAGTAGGAGGTTTAAACTTTTTTTGGCTATTATAGAGGATATTTATTAGACCAGATCTAACTTCATCCGGGTTAGAGACAGAAGGATATTGTTTATGCAAAGCGGACTCTAGAGAGGAAACTATATCTGCCACAGGAACCTGTTTCGGTAGAAAAGAAAATTTTGGACCTTTTTCTAGTGTTTCGATTTCCTGGGGTTCCAATGTTTTAGAAGAGAGGTTAACGATAGCAGGCCCAGGAGTGAATCTTGGAGAATAAATACGGTTTCTCATCGAAGATTCATTTCGTAAGCCCTCTAATTTTTTATAGAGGCGTTCCTTGGACAAGCGAAAATCGTGGCTAAACAAATTCCTTTCTAATCTAACAACTTGAGCAAAATCAACGTTGGACAGGTTTTCCAGCAAAAAAGTTTCCAACGATTTTCTCTCTGAAGAAATAATATGTCGTTTCTGTTTTTTGTCCTTAATAATATGGACTAGGGTTTTTAACTGTAGTGTATGGGCAAATTGCGCTTCTTTTCGGGTATTTAAATGTAATTTATATCTTAAAGACTTGGGAATAAGGTTTTCCTTTCTACAGGATTCTAAAAATTTTTGTTGATTGATAATATTAGCATTTTTTTACCTAGACTAATAAAATAAAAGATATCATAGGTCAACTGCTCCCCATAAGCTAGACGAAAATAGCGACGAAGACTACACTGCCTTTCCATAACAAACAAATACAACGTAGAAACAATAGGGAAAGTTTTTTCAAGACAATGGAAATTATTTATGTAGATATTTCGGCCCTATGTCCAAGGGCCGTCTTCAGCACAATACAATACTATATATAAATATAAAAGAACTTACATCAAATTATGAGAATTAAAACTGAATATAAAAACACTTATTAAAACAATTTTTTTTTTTTTAAATATAGCCCTAGCATCCTTACTTCAGCGAAGTTCAACCAGGACTGGCGAAAAGAATGAAATGAAGAAATATAAACTCATTCAAACTAAAGAGAATAAAACGATTAGATGCAATTTCTTAAAGCTAATCTTGCTTGTTTAGCAGCCTGTCTCAAAGGCCTTTTCGTAGTTGGTTCAGTACTATAATAAATTGGTTTAGTAAAATATTTTGTTAGATCATTTTTAATTAAATTTGAGTATAAAGAATTTAGTGAGTATTCCCCCAAGTCCCTGTTCAAAGAAATATTTTTATTTATTTTGAGATTAATTTCAATTGATTCTCGAACCACCTGTTTTATTCCCAAATCATTACTAATGAGTGAAGAGTTTTCAAAAAGTATCATGTGGGACGGATTATTAAATATATGCCAACCTAGAGCAGAATCAAAGGAATTGTTGGAACCATTTGAAATTAAGGCCTTGTCTATGTCATTTTTATGTTGTTGTAACCTTTTGTCTAGATTCTGATGGGTCCTGCCGAGATAGTATTTTCCGCAATCACAGGGTATTTGATAGACCCCTCTTTGGCGAGTAACTGGGGTCTTATCTTTACCCGAATTTAAGAAATTGATGATTTTAAAATTATTAGTAAAAACTACGTACATATTATTTTTTGTGCAAATATTTTTTAATTTTGTTGTAATCTTTGGGATATACGGAAGATAGACAATATTTGAGGGCTTATCAATAGCCTCCCATTGTGAAGTATCTTCTTCGATTTTACAAGAATGTCTTTTTATTCTACGGCTAATTATTTTATTTACAAAAGGAATGGGGTATCCATTACCAAAAAGAATATCTCTGATAAAATTTATTTCTGCATTTATATATGAATGGGAGCAAATATTTAGGGCACGATCAATGAGGGAAATTACAACTGCTCTTTGAACTTGTGGGGGGTGATTTGAATTAAAGTGAAGATATCTATTGTTTTGTGTTGGCTTTCGATATATAGTAAAATCCAGTTCATCAGCTTTACGAATAATTAATACATCTAAAAACGGTAGTTTATTTTCAATTTCAACTTCAAGGGTGAACTGCAAATTTCGGTCATAAGTGTTAAGATGATCTAAGAAGCCCCGAAGTTCAGCTTCCCCATAATTCCAAAGTGAAATTACGTCATCCATATAACGACCCCAATAGACATGTTTTAGAAAATAAGAATTCAATGCCCAATTCTCAAGATTCTCGACGTAAATATTTGCTAGTAGCCCGGATAAAGGTGCCCCCATGGGTAATCCATTTTTTTGCTGATAAAAAGAATCGCGAAATTGAAAATACATAGAAAACTTATTACAAATTTTAACAAGAGTCATTAAAACTTCACAATCAATTCCTGTCGCTGAAGTCTCGATCAAGTGGTAATTTTCTTCTATTTTGTTTTTTAATAATTCCTCTGAAACAGTTACATCTATATTTGTATACATGGAAACAATGTCGAAACTACTAACTATTGTGTTTTCTGAAATACTTGTGTTGCTAAGATTTTTAATCAAATCTGCCGAGTTATGAATATAGGAATTTTGAGAATACAATAAAGGTTTGAAAGCTGTACAAAGCCATTTTCCAATATTGGCAGCGGGAGCTTTAGTACAAGCTACAATAGGTCTTAAGGGAATACCCTGTTTATGTATTTTTGGTAAACCGTAGAGTTTAGGACAGAAACTACCACGGGGAAAAAAATTATTGTATAGTTGTGGGGTGATTTTACCATTTTGTTTTAGCTGCTTTAATTCATTTATAATATTATTAGTGAACTGATCAGTAGGATCATGAGTTATTGTTTGATATGTAATTGTGTCATTTAAATGCGAAAAAATTTTGTTGTCATAGTCTGTTGTATTCATGACAACAAGTGAATTGCTTTTGTCTGCTTTAGTTATTATAATAGAAGGATCTTTTCGGAGATTAGATAGTATTTTTATGTCATGCAAATTTTCCGGTGTGGAATTAGTAGGAGGTTTAAACTTTTTTTGGCTATTATAGAGGATATTTATTAGACCAGATCTAACTTCATCCGGGTTAGAGACAGAAGGATAGTGTTTATGCAAAGCGGACTCTAGAGAGGAAACTATATCTGCCACAGGAACCTGTTTCGGTAGAAAAGAAAATTTTGGACCTTTTTCTAGTGTTTCGATTTCCTGGGGTTCCAATGTTTTAGAAGAGAGGTTAACGATAGCAGGCCCAGGAGTGAATCTTGGAGAATAAATACGGTTTCTCATCGAAGATTCATTTCGTAAGCCCTCTAATTTTTTATAGAGGCGTTCCTTGGACAAGCGAAAATCGTGGCTAAACAAATTCCTTTCTAATCTAACAACTTGAGCAAAATCAACGGTGGACAGGTTTTCCAGCAAAAAAGTTTCCAACGATTTTCTCTCTGAAGAAATAATATGTCGTTTCTGTTTTTTGTCCTTAATAATATGGACTAGGGTTTTCAACTGTAGTGTATGGGCAAATTGCGCTTCTTTTCGGGTATTTAAATGTAATTTATATCTTAAAGACTTGGGAATAAGGTTTTCCTTTCTACAGGATTCTAAAAATTTTTGTTGATTGATAATATTAGCATGTTTTTTACCTAGACTAATAAAATAAAAGATATCATAGGTCAACTGCTCCCCATAAGCTAGACGAAAATAGCGACGAAGACCACACTGCCTTTCCATAACAAACAAATACAACGTAGAAACAATAGGGAAAGTTTTTTCAAGACAATGGAAATTATTTATGTAGATATTTCGGCCCTATGTCCAAGGGCCGTCTTCAGCACAATACAATACTATATATAAATATAAAAGAACTTACATCAAATTATGAGAATTAAAACTGAATATAAAAACACTTATTAAAACAATTTTTTTTTTTAAAAAAATATAGCCCTAGCATCCTTACTTCAGCGAAGTTCAACCAGGACTGGCGAAAAGAATGAAATGAAGAAATATAAACTCATTCAAACTAAAGAGAATAAAACGATTAGATGCAATTTCTTAAAGCTAATCTTGCTTGTTTAGCAGCTTGTCTCAAAGGCCTTTTCGTAGTTGGTTCAGTACTATTATAAATTGGTTTAGTAAAATATTTTGTTAGATCATTTTTAATTAAATTTGAGTATAAAGAATTTAGTGAGTATTCCCCCAAGTCCCTGTTCAAAGAAATATTTTTATTTATTTTGAGATTAATTTCAATTGATTCTCGAACCACCTGTTTTATTCCCAAATCATTACTAATGAGTGAAGAGTTTTCAAAAAGTATCATGTGGGACGGATTATTAAATATATGCCAACCTAGAGCAGAATCAAAGGAATTGTTGGAACCATTTGAAATTAAGGCCTTGTCTATGTCATTTTTATGTTGTTGTAACCTTTTGTCTAGATTCTGATGGGTCCTGCCGACATAGTATTTTCCGCAATCACAGGGTATTTGATAGACCCCTCTTTGGCGAGTAACTGGGGTCTTATCTTTACCCGAATTTAAGAAATTGATGATTTTAAAATTATTAGTAAAAACTACGTACATATTATTTTTTGTGCAAATATTTTTTAATTTTGTTGTAATCTTTGGGATATACGGAAGATAGACAATATTTGAGAGCTTATCAATAGCCTCCCATTGTGAAGTATCTTCTTCGATTTTACAAGAATGTCTTTTTATTCTACGGCTAATTATTTTATTTACAAAAGGAATGGGGTATCCATTACCAAAAAGAATATCTCTGATAAAATTTATTTCTGCATTTATATATGAATGGGAGCAAATATTTAGGGCACGATCAATGAGGGAAATTACAACTCCTCTTTTAACTTGTGGGGGGTGATTTGAATTAAAGTGAAGATATCTATTGTTTTGTGTTGGCTTTCGATATATAGTAAAATCCAGTTCATCAGCTTTACGAATAATTAATACATCTAAAAACGGTAGTTTATTTTCAATTTCAACTTCAAGGGTGAACTGCAAATTTCGGTCATAAGTGTTAAGATGATCTAAGAAGCCCCGAAGTTCAGCTTCCCCATAATTCCAAAGTGAAATTACGTCATCCATATAACGACCCCAATAGACATGTTTTAGAAAATAAGAATTCAATGCCCAATTCTCAAGATTCTCGACGTAAATATTTGCTAGTAGCCCGGATAAAGGTGCCCCCATGGGTAATCCATTTTTTTGCTGATAAAAAGAATCGCGAAATTGAAAATACATAGAAAACTTATTACAAATTTTAACAAGAGTCATTAAAACTTCACAATCAATTCCTGTTGCTGAAGTCTCGATCAAGTGGTAATTTTCTTCTATTTTGTTTTTTAATAATTCCTCTGAAACAGTTACATCTATATTTGTAACACATTTACAAGGTCATTGCAACGTCTACAAAACTTCAACGACGGGAGTTGAAGCCTAGAAAGTCTCTGCAGATAAGAAAGGCGCTGAAGGTATGGGACCAATCTAGTGGCCCTTCTCTGAACCTTTTCTATCCTATGCTCATCCGTTAGACTTAATGGCAACCAAACAGAAGTATTATACTCAAGAAGAGGGCGGACCATTGATTTATATAGTAGTAAGAAATTACAAAGGTTGAACCAACTAAAGCTTCTCCTTATAGATGATAAACGATAATTCGCATTCTTTACAATTTCCAAAACATGCTTATCAAATTTCAATTGGGTATCAAAGTAAACACCAAGGTCACACACTATTTTGTTAGAAGAGATTTGTATGCCAGACAGCTGGTAAGTATGCACAGGTGGGAGTTTATGAGCATAATGTAGAACAACACACTTAGAAGGGTTTATGAACATGGAATTCGATTCGCACCAATAAGTTAGAGAGTCAAGATCCTCCTGCAAAAGTTGCACATCGTTTTGGTCTTGTACTGGTAGATAAAGTTTTACATCATCCGTGAACATCTTGACAGTAGAATGCTGAACAGAGGAAGGCAGATCATTAATAAATAAACAAAATAAAATTGGACCCAGGCAGCTACCCTGGGGGACTCCACTTAACACATCAATTGAGGATGACATAGCTTCACCAAAAACAACCTGCCGAGTTCGTCCATTTAGATAATCAGCAATAAATGCAATTGTTTTTTTTACCCAATTTATAAGCTGCACATTTTTTAAGATGATAGACTTCTAGGAATACATTTTGATTTGATTCCCAAAAGATAACTTATTTTTGTCACCATCCAAAAAAGTGACCATCAACAGAAATGGATTTAAAAAATGATTAAAAATATACCATTTGTTATATAAATCAACTATTGAAAGTAATATATTCCACACCACAGGCACTGATTTGAACAATGTAATTTTGCAAAAATTTGAACTTGCAAATATTATTTTTAACATCAAATGTTTTCCTGGCATCAATAGAAAAGGATACAATTTCCAAATATAAATCAATTTAGTTATTGCATTCTGAGTTTCAACTAATTTGTTTGATTTTACATTGCAGTTTAAAATTTTGAAAAGGTAAGAAGTTACATTTTTAGTCCCCATGAAGGGCTCAAAATGGAATTCTCCCTAGAAATGATTGCTATATTTGGAAAAAGCATAAAAAAAGCCTTTAAGAGATTTATTATTTTACATTGCAATTGCCATCAAGATAAGATGGTGGTGAATTTATATAAATTTCAACCTGTTGGTGTGGCAGCTTCAGTTGAGGTTTGAGTTGCAATTGAGCTTACAGTCAATTTTGGCCTAATTTTTACTGGCTCTAGCTTTGAATAAGTCAAGGTAAAATTCTAGTTTTGCCACTTTTTGCTATCTTGGGAAGTAGTCAGGTTAGGAAAATGAGACCTTCAGTAATGAATCCAGGGCTGAAGATATACTCTGAGAAGGTATTACCAAGCTTGTATGTTAACCCTCTTCTGATTTCCAGGTCTTAAAAATGTGCCTACTTGACAGGTTTACTGACTGCTTGACAAAACAAGATTTTATCTTAATTTTCAGTTAATACTTTCTTTTTCTCTGGTTTTATTTCTGAATATATAATTTCTGCTATTTGAGTAGAATCTCAAGCCATATCAATGGGCCTTTTTCTAAATTTAGTAAATAAATTTGCAGAACTTCAAAACCTCATATATTGGGACTTGAACATAGTTGTTAGTCTGAAAACAGTTTGCTGTACTTTATTCAAGCAAAAGATCTATTTTGCAAGGTTTTATTTTTCTAGTGATTTTTAAAGGTCATCAAGGTCACTAGGCTCTAGATGGAGGAGAGGAGGTAGGTACTTCAAAAGACCTTCCCAGGACATATGGTAAAATTACCATAAATTACCAACTTAAAATTACCAACTTCTTGCCATCTTGGAAAGGGTTTAGGTTAGGAAAATGGAACTTTTAGGGACAGGGTCTACAGGCCTCAGTATGTCCTGGGAAGGTATTTTAAAGTACCCACCTCTACTCCTTCGTCCCCTAGAGGGCCCTGAAATTTGCCTATATGACAGGTTGAAATGACCTATTGAAATTTTGACAAAACAACATTTTACCTTAATTTTCAGTTCCTAGTTGCTTTTTCTTTGCCTTGAGTTCTGAAAATGCAATTCCTGTTATTTGAGCAGAATTTTGAGCCATATCAATGTTTTTTTTTCCAAAATTTAGGAAATGTATTTGCATATCTTCAAAACCTTATAAAATGGAATTGAGCAAAGTTATGAACCTGAAAAAAAATTTGTTGTACTTTAATTAAGCAGAAGATCTATTTTGCAAGGTTTCACTTTTATAACACACAAATTTATAAAGGTCATCAAAGGTCTTGGCCCTCTAGAGGGAGAAGGAGTAGAGGTAGGTACTTCAAGTATCTTCCTGGGACATACTTTAGTCTGTAGATTCATCCCTGAAAGTTTCATTTTCCTAACCTAAACCCTTTCTGAGATAGCAAGAAGTCAATTAACTAGAATTTTACTGGACATACTTTAAATCTATAAGGATATATCTGCCTAGACTCTCTTTTCTGTCAGCCCATTCTAGAGTGGTAGCCTACTGCTTTAACGTAGTGCCACTGCATTAGAGGAGGGGTAAATAATTGCTTCTTTAACCCAGAGGTCACCAGTTCCTGAGTTAAAATTACATTACCCTTCTTTCAATAATGTCAGGGCAGGCAAATTCCTGAGAGATTCATTCACATAACATTGTCATGTAGGCAAATTTCAGGACCCTCTAGAGGGAGAAGGAGTGGAGGTGGATACTTTAAAATACCTTCCCAGGGCATACTTCAGCCTGTAGACCCATCCCTGAAAGTTTCATTTTCCTAACCTAAACCCTTTTCGAGAGAGCAAGAAGTCAATTAACTAGAATTTCTCCCTAGAATTTTACTGATGATGACTGGTACTCAGTCACCTGCCTAATCCTGGTCAGAAGCTTTGATTGGATTGCAGTATCTCGTATTCTCAGTCAAAATATTTTAATAATGGCCACTTTACTCACTTTTTGACAATTAACCTACTATAATAAGGCTACTCTATTATACCACCTAGAAACTGGATTTTTTTTTCACAGTTAGAATTGCCTTTCTTTTCGTTGTTATGCTCTCCTCTCTGCTTTTCGCACCTTGAGAGGACCCTGCCTTTATTTTATTCAATTCAATGGGTTTTAGTTCCCCTCTGTGATAGACACTTCTGAACAAGTTTCTTCATTAATTTAAATAGTTTTGCTTCTACACTCCTACCAGTGTTGGCGCTCGATCGGCACCGCTCTGTGGCACCGACCTCGTCAAAAAGCGGCATTTCCGCGGCATCCTTGAACCAAAATGTGGTAAAAACTGCGGCATGCCCGAAATTCTCGGTAAAGCTGTGTTTTGTATTTTTGAGAGAGAATGGGCGAAAAATCTCGCTCTAATATGAATGTTTATTCAGTGTCAAGTGAAGTGTGGTGAAGATCTGTCATAAATTTGAGAAAACACGTGCTGTCTATCCTTCTTTTCAGTGGTCAAAAGTCAGCAGGGTCAGCTCAGTCCGTGAACACACATTTGTCGTTCATCGTTTTCGTCAAGCACACAACAGAAGTAAAAGTGCAGAGGTACCACATCAGGGAAAATCCACGGTGGGAAAACCGTATAAATGTGAAGTGAATAGTGAAGAAATTAAAAACGATTTTCCCTTGGGCCTTCAAGCCTATCCATTAAAATAATTGATGGGTAACTAGATTCTCGTATCTCAACCTTTTCGATTAATGTTTAATGAAAATCAATATCAGAAGTTTCAAGAAGGAACATTCAGATAAACAATACAAGACAAACAGACAAGATTAATTTCAGATACATAATACAAGACAAACAGACAAGATTAATCGGAATCGGACTGTTCACGTGTGTCACAAACAATATCTTTGGCCAGACCATACACAATGCTTTGGTTCAAAACGTTACAGTCACGAGAAGAGGCACTAGCCTTCACTTTCAGTACACGCTTGACTAGTCCGGGTTCTAGCTCTAGCACTGACTTGCCCAAGTCAAGCCCTCCTTTAGAATTGCGCTTAAGGCTACACTTGGTTTTCAGTGTTGCCGAAAGAGTCACTACACTCAGTTGGTTTCGCTTATCAGCTTTCACTTTCTTGAGCAAACTGAAGAGACGCTCGGCAATAACGTTTCAGAAAGGGAGTGAGAAAAAGAACTGAACCATTTTCCCGACATTTGGGAACATCCGACTACCATTTGTTGACTCCGTTTGCAAGATGTGGCGCCAGTAAACGACAATGTTCATGTCATCTACGTGAGGGAGATCGACGGTACTAGGTAGAGCTACACTCGGTATAGACCGCCATTCCTGCTCTAGCTTTGTTTTATTCCAAAGCGCAGAATCGTAGTAGTCGAAGAACTGACGAAGACTGGGAACTTTCAGTTCATAACTAGAGCTTGGGGTAAGCAAGTGTACCAGGTCGTAGATCTTTTCAGAGAATGGAAAACGGTCAAGAATTTGTTGAACAGCTTCGACGTAGAAATTCCTCGCGGAGTGACGAATTCGGAGACTTTCCGCTACAAAACGGCCACTGGTAACTTCTCTCGTTTCGAGCCCCACAAGGAAATCGTACCATTTGTAGCCGATAAGGACATTTTCGTCGGGAAGATAGTTCACTTCGTCATGCGGATTGATGTCAAAAGGGTTGACTGTTCTAACGTATTAAGGCTTCATAAAGTTCATGGCTAATGTCCGAAGAAGTTTTTCCACCTGGGTTTTCATGAGATGAAATAGGGGTTTTTCAGACTGGAAGATGGTGTTGAACTCATTTAGCTCTCCCAACACGTACTCGACAAAAACATCATAACCCTCGAGTATGGGTTTTTTAGTGTCATTCTTACATGATCATTAGCATGCGTGGATCATCAAGTACCAACGAGTCCCAGTACAATGTAAGAGTATCCCACTGTTCGAGAATACGGCGTGCACAGTTTTGAAACGACAACCAGCGTGTTGGAGCCAAAGCAAGGAATCTGTGCTGTTCCACTTGAGTAAAGACTTGAAATTCCTTCCTATATGCATCTTGGCGTTTTGCACTCTGCCTGAAGTGATTGCACACAGTCTGAAATAAATCTTTGAGGCTCTTGGACAGTTTTTTGCAAGCATGACTTGCAACTAGGGCACACACATGACAGCTACATTTCACAACTGTAACCCAGGGATATTTCCCTTCAACAAGTGTTTTGACTGAGTGGTTTATCCCCATCATAGCATTCGTTGTGTCAGAGTAGAATCCGACCCAGTTTTGTAAAGGAACACCCGCCTTCTTGACATCATCCATCACCTTCACTAGCTGGTTGAATAGACCGGACGCTGATCTGTCGCTGCATTCGGCAAGAGCGAGCAAATCTACCTGCACATTCACTGCTTCGTCACAAAAGCTGACACAAACAACAAGTTGTTTGGCTACAGAGGAATCTGTGGTCTTGTCAATTACTACGGAGAAAATATTCGTTTTCAGGCTTTCAAGAAGCTTTTCATGAAAAAGAGGGGCCAACGCTTGTCGAGCAATATTAGTTGCTTTAGTACTACTAAGAGTGGCCTGGCTTGGAAAATCTGGGCCTGGCACACTTTTCACAAGTTTCAGCAAGTCTTCAGAAAGCGAATAGGGTAGATCGTGCTCAACGAGAAATGTCACTAGCTTCGCTTCAACAGTGGCCACTCTTTCGATTTTTGAATCACCAGAAAAACGAAGACTCAATGGAATGGTCTTAGAAGACGAAGTTATCCACGCTTTTTTATTTTCTTCGTGAGCTTTGGTCTGTTTGTGCCTTTTTGCGTCGTGTTTCCCTTTTTTACAAACGAAATCCTTTTTGCAGTAAAGACAGTGAGCTAAATATCCACTGTTTTGACCGGTCTGCACCTTTCCTTTTCGTAACCATTCATTAAATTCAGATTCTATTTCCCACTCAGTCTTGTATCTTTGGTCTACCCTTTTCTTTGTGATCCTCGGTTTTTTGTTGGAGGGTTCACTATCGTCTGAGTCTTTATCACCGTCCTCATATTCCTGATCGATATCTATCACTTCTGTCATTATGTTGTAACACGTTTGGTCTACAAACAAGCGAAATAGCTATTATGTCCTTTCTTTCATGGATTGACTTGCTGGTGAAAGAAACGAACCTGCAGTAGTTTAATTTCTTCCAGGGTCAGCTTGCTGAGAACCCTTTATTCTTTCCGGATAAATCCTTCACCGGGAATCCGGCTGAAGTCGGAAATTTGGCAGAAGTAAGGCAGGAAGTTTTGATCAGTTTCGTCAAAGCAGATATGACGTCGAATCATAGTAGATATGACGTAAACACACATATGTTGCGTTTTTGATGATACCCCTGTTACCACGATAACTGCGGATCTGCAGTTAGTCGTTTTGCAGTTACCGTGATATCTGTTATACGGTCCACTGCAAAAATGACTATTATATTGCCGAAATTACACTTTTCAAAAGTCATCCCAAAAGAAAAACTGATATCCAATTACGTAACTAAGTGCTGAACTTCTTTCTCATCAATTTGACAAAATTTGATGAAAATGAGATGACTTTTCAGATACCACGAGCAGATACCACGATCGGACCGTGATATCTGAATATCATTTACTGCGGTAGCTGGCCAGATACCACGACAACTGCAAAAATGCCTTTTGACCGTGGTATCGGATACCACGGTAGCTGCAGAAATGACTTTAGACCGTATATCGAATACCATGGTATCTGCAAAAACGCAACTATTGTTGTATAATAATAATATTTATGACCCACTCTATAGGTTTAAAAAAGTGGAGTAATAAAAGGAAAGAAATAGAGAGAGTACAATATAACACACACAACAACAAAAACCACTCAATGAAAAAAATGTGTTTCTAAATCTGAATAGTAAAATTTCTTTGCCGAAAAGGGCTGAAAGACCAAATGAAAATGCGTTACTTTGTTGCTATGACTTGGGCCCATGCTGACTTGGACACACATATTCAAGCAACGAATTAAACGGTGACGTCAATTACGATCCTATTCAGAGAAAGTATCCTTCCCTAAGGTTGATCATGAAGTTTGACAGCCTGACGAAGACCCTTGCCAAGAAGGGCCGAAATATCCGTTGTATGCATTACTTGAATATATTCGCGATTAATAAAATTCCATACATTGATATTCCCTGTCAGATTTGGGGTACCTCTACAGTTAGTAACTGTGTTGCATGCTTGACGAAAACGATTTACGACAAATAGGCGTTCACGCACTGAGCAGTGTTAACCAAGCTCATTTGATTGGGCCACTGAAAAGCCAAGTTTGTATTGAGGTTCAAAGTTTCGGCGTCGTTTGATCGAAATGAAGAAGTGTTAAACACTTCTGAAAAGACTTGGCATGAAAACACTTGGGCTGAGCTGACAGAGGTCATGAAGTCATGAGATGAACTGAGAAACTCAAACGTCAAAGTTTCGTCAAACCCGCAAAAATAACTCAACCCCCTTCGAAAACACTGGCCTCCCAGGGGACAAGCTGCCGACCAACGGGTCATTCATTAAGGTCCGTAGTTGACTTCCGCGAAGCTTCCGCGAAACTTTGAAATCCCCGTTTTATGCAACAAAGACATTTGCGAAAGATAAGAAACTTAAAGTTGGACAAATTTTACATACGGGAACAAATGCGGTATAAAAAGCCATTTCGCGGCATAATCGCGGCGTGCGGCATGATCAAAATTTTATGCGGCATTTCTCTCAGAATCGCGGCGTAATACCGCGAAATGCGGCATAAGTGGCAACACAGACTGCTACCTATTTTCAAATTTGGCAATAGCTATCAGTCCAGCAGATGCTCTTACATAGGTTTTTTTCATTGACAGAGTTGGGCAATAATACAAAGCTGTCAAACTGCTCAAATCTGGTCGGAATGTATTTCATAAGATTAGCTGATCCAAATCCATTGTGTCAGCTCTTTGTCTCAAGACATATTAATTTTTAAAAGATTAAATATGTTGTGATAAAATTAAGAAATTTGTTATTTTCAATTGGATTTTCAGAGAAAAAATATTTATTCAGGTGCGGATCCCAGATACAGGATCCAGGATAACTGAGACTTATTCCCAGGAAGATCGTTGTATACCCTGCTGCCCTTCCTCCAGAGACTTTGCAGGATTAAGTCGTCTTCAAAGAGATAGTTATTAATTTTTGTTTTTTACTATGCTGGACAAAATAGCTGTCTCAAAATTTTGATCTGGTGACTCTGGGAAAAATGAGCGTGGGAGGGAGCCTGGGAGCCCTTCAATTTGTTTCACTTTAAAAGCACTAGAACTTTTAATTTCCGTTAGAAAGGACACTCTCGCGACGTCCTAGGACCATTTGGTTTATACCATCACCTCTGGGGAAAACCCGGCTCAATAGTAACCGAAACTCTAAAAAAAAGTCATTTTGATACCAATAGTTAGATCAAAAGAATTTTATTTTAATGCTGATTTTAAATATATAAGTTTCATCAAGTTTAGTATTGCCCATCAAAAGTTACAAGCCTGAGAATATTTGCCTTATTTTAGAAAATAGGGGGAAACACCCACTAAAAGTCATAGAATCTTAACAAACATCACACCATCACATTCAGCGTATCAGACAACACTTCCGTTAAAGTTTCAAGCTCCTATCTGCAAAAATGTGGAATTTTTTGTTTTTTTTTGCCAACAGACAGATCACGGATGTATGTTTATTTGTTTGTTTGTTTTTGTTTTTTTTCCCCGGGGGCGATTGTATCAGCCCAGTGGTCCGGGAATATCGCGAGAAGGCTCTTTCTAACAAAAATTAAAAGTACTAGCTCCCTTTTTAAGGAGCCAAAAAAATCGGAGGGCACCATGGCCCCCTCCCACACTCATTTTTGCCAAAGTCATCAGATCAAAGTTTTGAGATAGCCATTCTGATCTAAAATGAGGTCTGTAGCGTGGAGTTTTATTCAAGGTGGGGGGGGGATGGGGGATATAATAAACTAATTAAATTTTAAAAAACACATGCACTTAGTTCTGATCCTCAGTGTAGTAGTTGTGGGGTATCAGAACAAGTTTTCCGGAGGACCGGGAAAGTACCCCCTTTGTCGATTTCAATTTTTCCAGGGGTTATTCCTTTCTTTTGGCCAATTTCAGGTGGGAATCCCCACTCATTCCATTTTATTCACATGAAGTGAAACATAGATATGTTTAAGTATTTTTTTTCAATTTATAGGGGAAGGGGTAGGAAAATTTGAAAATACTAAATCTCTCTTACGACAATGCTTGAGCTCAATGCGGAAAAAGAAATACAGAAAACTAACTTTTCGACTTGTTGGTCAAGGATGATTTTATTACTTTGGGCTCATGATCCTTAACATTGTATTTGTTTTTCTTTTTGATGCAATGCTGGGCTATAAAAATATAATGTTTGGATATATTCAGTCAAAGCGGAATTGTATTTCCCTAATTTGTTATTTTTGCGCTTCTCTATAGAGTAGGTAGGCAGTGTGCTCAGGTAATTTTGGCTAGAAACAAAAGAAAATATATCTATCAAAAGTTAAGGTCCTGAAAAAATTTGCCTTATTTTTGAAAAACGGGTAAACACACCCTAAAAATCTTAGTGAAAATCACATCATCAGATTCAGCATATCAGAGAACCCTACTGCAGAGGTTTCAAGCTCCTATCCGCCAAAATGTTGAATTTTGTATTTTTTGCCAGAAGAAACATCAAAGATGTTTATTTATTATGCCACCTTTGGTGATTTTTTTTTTGTTTGGTTTGGTTATTTTACTATATTTAAGTTCAAAATACAGTGAGGCAAATTCTGATGAAAATGCTATTCAACAGGCTTGATTGTCAGGTAGACAATGTAATAGAGAGAAGTCGTAGGATATAGGAAACTCGACTTGATTTTATGTTTGTTGCAGGCTCAGAAAATATATTATTTCTATTTTAGCCTAATTCACATCCTAAGTATCAACATATTTCTTGTCTTCAACTACTATAATAAGCAGAGTTGGGTTATACTCTGGATGATATTAAATAAAAAAAACTGTTTTTTTTTAGACTGAAAGTAAAGTGCGACATTAAAACGTGAAACAAACAGAAAGTATTCCGAATATGAAAGTGGCTGTCCCCTCCTCAATGCGCCGCTCCTTACGCTAAAATTTGACTCTTTCTAACTACTCTACTTTTTAAAACAATTAAACACTTTAGCGTAAAGAGCAGGACATTGAGGAGGGGACAGCCCCTTTCAAAAATGGAATAATTTCTGTTCGTCAAAATCATCCAAGGTAGCAAACCTGCGTGGGATTTGTTTTTTAAATGAATTCTATATGTATATCGGTTGCAGGTCTTTGGCAACGACTTCAATACTTTTAGAATTATTTTTTCTACTAATCTAACTAAGTTCCCTCTGCTGAAATTTTGAGCTATTTCCGTGCTCCCATTCAGAGGTACCGGCTTTAGTCAGACCCGATGTGGGAGCTTTTCAAAAATTTTTCTATATATTTATTTCAATGCTTCCTTCTCTTTAAACAATTACTAATCTTCCCGTCAGTTTAAATTTTTTCTTCTAAATCATTTGGCTCAGAAACAAACCTTACACAAAAATGAATTTGTTTACGTAAAGGACTAAAATTATACTATTAATCATTTTAATTATTTACAAAATCTTTATCATAGACAAAAAAGTATTTCAATAGTTTTACTAATGTACTGTATGGCAAGCGAATTAATTTGTCAAATTTTTGATTTCGAATTCATAGTCGTATTTGACCAAAAAAGGTGAGGAATGCTTCTCTAATGAAGTTTATTTTTTTTAAACTTTAATTCTATGAAATTGATTCACTTAAAAGAGCACTAGATCTATAAGTATTCATTGGAATGAACCTCTAAAAGCAATCATTATTGTAAATTAAACGTAGGAGGGGGGGCTTGCTAAAATA
This sequence comes from Artemia franciscana, assembly GCF_032884065.1. NCBI lineage: Eukaryota > Metazoa > Arthropoda > Branchiopoda > Anostraca > Artemiidae > Artemia > Artemia franciscana. Next base: position 17,415,308 of record NC_088880.1, on the reverse strand, counting down.
TACGATACGAAAACTAAGAGACAATCTTTTCTTTTTTGTCAACATTTATGTAAATTTTGTTTTATTTTTCCAATGAAAATACGGAGAAACAGAGCATTTTTAGCAGATATACAAAAACACATTCTTGGAATCAAAGGGAGCCGTCGGTTATTGGCATTTACCTCGCGTCCTCCCTGGAAAACAGCCTCCCCGACAGAAAACATCTCCCTGGAATATACCCTTCCCAAAAATACCCCCTTGGAATTTATCCCCAGCAGAAAATACCCCTAGAAAAAAATACCCCTTGGAAAATCTCCCCCCCCCATTCGAAAAGTACCCCCATCATGGAAGATACATCTTCGCTGAAAGAAAATTATTCCCAAAATTTCTCCCTACTGGAAATTCCTCAGACATTCCCTTCTCCCTGCAGGAAACTTCACCACGAAAAATGTCGGTATATTTCCCAATAACGAATGCTATCTATATGCAATGAACAAATTACTAAACTTAGAAAGGCATTTGAACTCCTACAATAGGGCTCTCTCATTGTGTTGTATGTAGTTAGGGAGAGAGATATCTCAAAGAAGGCGATTTCATGCCGAAACATCCCAGTAGGGAAAATGTGCGAGACGCCTACTTTTGCTCTTAAATGTTGATAATACAAGAAGACAGACAAAATTGAAAGGCCTTTTATGCACTTTGATTCTCGAATCATAAACAAATAAATATCTTTGTGCTATCTTATTTCACACAAGATGTAACATACAGACCTTTTTGCTGAAAAATTGCAAGAGCTAGGGGCACTGGGATGTTGGTAGGGCTGTGGACCAACTTTATAATATGGAAAACCTGTCTTTCTAAAAAAAGAAAGGCTTGGAAAGGGCAGCGGGGATGTTTGAAAGACTCTGAGCCCGCCTTATGCTTTCACGTGTGCTTCTAACAATCCATTTATGATTCCTTTTTGAACCAGGTGCCACATGTTTACCGGTAAGGCCTGAATTATACGCCACTTTTCAAAATCTATTGCTGCAACCATCTATTCGACCAGAAGTCTAGGCTACAGGTTTTGATTTTCGCTCATCGCACAGGAATAATTAAAACGAAATTTGTAATATTTTTTTTTGCTAAATTGTTTTTTCAAATCCTTAATTGGACGATTTTGATCAAAGAGGGGTGGGGGAGGTGGCCTAGTTTCCCTCAATTTTTTTGGTTGCTAAAAAAATACCCAAAAATGATTTTTCTTTTTAGTAATACCGGAAAATCCAGCTCCCCTTTCATAGAAATACTCTTCCCCGTGATACATTCATGGAAAGATCCTCCCACACATACCTCTCCCCCCAGCCATAAAACGTATTGTACGTAAAACATTGGATCTCACACCTTTTTTACTTTAAACGTCTTTTTGTGTTTGGGAAACATTTTTTGGAGGAGGGGGAGGGAACTAATCCCTTAATCCTGATTCCTGGATTCGGTCTTGCTACTGTTTTTACTGTTTTAAAAAGTAGAGTTGAGAGACAGAGTCAAACTTTAACGTAAAGAGCGGGGTGTTGAGGAGGGAACAGCCTTTTTTATATAAGGAGTAATTTCTGTTCGTTTTAAGTTTTAATATCGCTCCTTACTTTCAGTTAAAAAAAACTTGCTTTTTTTTTATTTAATTGTATAAGAAGCCAAGACAGATATTCCTACTGAGTGCGAGGCAAATCTGGCATTAATCAAACAGTTCGTGGTAATGAACTGTAGTAAGGAGCGACCCGACTCAACAGTAACCGAAACTCTAAAAAATGGAATTTTTATAGCAATGGCTACATCAAAAGGATTGCATTTTAATGCTGATTTGAATATATAATTTTCATTAAGTTTCGACTTACCCATAAAAAGTTAAGAGCGCGATAATATTTGCGAAGTCACCGGATTAAAATTCTGAGATAGCCATTTTATTCATCGTAGTCGAAAAACCTTAAAACTATGTCTTTGGGGACGACTTACTCCCCCAGAGTCCCCGTGAAAGGGGCTACAAGCTACAAACTTAGACCAGTGTTTAAACATAGTACAGACACTTTCAGGGAGATTTTTTAGTTGGGGGAAGGGGTTAAGTGGAGGGAGTTAATCAGGGGGAGCTTTCCATGGAGGGATTTGTCATGGGGGAAGAAAATTTCCATAAAGGGGGAGGAGGATTTTATAGCATTTTCTAACATAACAATGAAAAAATAAATATGAAAAAGTGTTTTCAACTGAAAGTAAGGAGCAGCATTTAAACCTAAAACGAACAGAAATTATTATCCGTATGAGAGGTTCAATATTACGCGTATGCCTTTGTGATTCAGGGGTCATTCTTAAGGAATTGGGACAAAATTTAATCTTTAGTGTAAAGAGTGAGGTATTGACGAGGCCGTGACCCCCCTCGTATAAGTAATAAATATATACGAATGTGGAAGTTCGTTACGTAAGTTACGTAGATTTTTACTAATAAAAATGTTCATAAAAAATAAAAGTTCTAGTTGCCTTTTTAAATAGCCAAACAATTGGAGGCCTACTCCCTCGCTCCTTTTTTCTCAAAATCGTCCGATCAAAACTATGAGAAAGACATTTAGCCATGAAGATAAATTAATATGCATATTTTGTTTTAATTATTCATGTGCAGAGAGCCAAAATCAAAACATGCATTAATTCAAAAATGTTCAGAAATTAAACAAAAAAACATTTTTTTAAACTGGAATTAAGGAGTGATATTAGAACTTAAAACGAACAGAAATTACTTCGTATATGAAAGGGGCTTTTCCCGTTTCAACGCCCCGCTCTCTGCGCTACAAGTTTTTTACTGTTTTAAAAAGTAGAATTGAGAGAAATAGTCAAACTTTAGCGTAAAGAGTGGGGCGATGAAGACAGAACAGTCTCTTTCATATACGGAGTAATTCTGTGTTTTAATTTTTAATATCACTCCTTACTTTCAGTTAAAAAAAACTTGTTTTTTATTTTATTTAATCCTCTTATTAGGATTGTATAAAAATGATGTTAGTTCATTTGTTATTTGATAAGTCTATCTATTATCCGTCCATGCGTCATTCTTAGGGCAGAAGAACTAAGGCAGATAGTCATAGAGATAAGAGGGTCGTAGAACCTATAATTTTTTAAGTGTTTGGTTAAATATAAATAAATATCATGTAAAGGCGAGAATTTTCAAAGGTAAAATTTTGTCCATGGAGTAGCTTTCCAGCGCATCACAGAGGTGATGGGATGTATTTTTTTCTGAAATGTTTTTCTAGTTTGTAAAAATGAATAAAAAAAAAATACATGCTTACTTTTTATAACTCCCTGAAAAAATATTTTTGTAACCCCCTCCCCCCGAAATAAAAATCCTGGATGCATTTCTGACTCATTTTAAATAGACCTTATACTCTAAATTATCCACCCACGCGACAAATTCATGCATCTGACCTTCCAAGTAACAAATACTAGCCTATATATTAACAATAAACACATTTCGTAACTTAAATACCTTTCCCCAAAGGCTTTTCCCCCAATTTTTATAAACTCTTAAAGAATAAATTTAATAAAATCCTCTGTTTTCATAATTTTATTCGTTGGGTCCATTATAAATTCATTTGTGATCATAGACGGAATTTACTTCTCGAAATGATGCAGATTAATAATAGCTTGTTGTCATTTCCTGCAATGTTATTAAGTACCAAACCTGCGTGGGTTTTGTTTCTTAAATAAATTAAATAAAATAACACAAGTTTTTTTTAACGGAAAGTAAGGAGCTGCATTAAAACTTAAAACGAACAGAAATTACTTCGTATATGAAAGGGGCTATTTCCTCATCAACGCCCCTCTCTTTACGCTAAAGTTTGACTCTTTCTCTTAACTCTACCTTCTAAAACAGTAAAAAACTTTCGCGTAAAGAGCAGGGAGTTGAGGAGGAAAAGCCCTTTTCATATGAGGAGTAATTTCTGCTCGTTTTAAGTTTTAATGCCGCTCCTTACTTTTCTGTTAAAAAAACTTGTTATTTTATTTAATTTCTGAACGTTTTTGAATCAATGCATGTTTTGATTTTGGCTCTCTGCAGATGAATAATTAAAATGAAATTTGTAAATTTATTTTTTCGGCTAAATGGCTTTCTCATTTTTTCGATCGAATGATTTTGAGAAAACAAGAGCGGGGAAGGAAGCCTAGTTACCCTCTGATTTTTTGGTTACTTAAAAAGGCAACTAGAAATTTTAATTTTTTATGAATATTTTTATTATTAAAAGATATAGGTAACCTATAAATTAGCTCACATAACGAACTTCTGTATTCTCATGTTTTTATTACGTATATGAGGGGATTCATCCCTTCGTCAGTACCTCATTCTTTACATTAAAGCTTGAATTTTGTCCCAATTTCTTAAGAATGACCCCTGAATCACAAAAGCCGTAGAATAAATAGTTGAAATTACTAAAATTACTTTAGCGTAAAGAGCGGGGTATTAGGAGGAGGTGAGCCCATCATATGCGTAATAATTTCTGTTCGTTTTAAGTTTTAATACTTTTCTTTACTTTCAGTTGAAAAAACTTTTTTGTATTTATTTTTTCATTTTTTTCAAATAATGCTAGAAAATCCTGCGCTCCCTTCCTGAAAATTTTCTTCGCCTATGAGAAATTCCTCTAAGGAAAGTTCCCCCAACATATCCCCCTCTTCTCAGCCCCCTCCCCCCTAAAACGTCTGTACAGTTCCAAATAAACATTACTATACGTAAGCACTGGTCAAAGTTTGTAACTTGTAGCCCCTCCCACGGGAACTGTGGGGGAGTAAGTCGTCCCCGAAGACATAGTTTTAAGGTTTTAACTTTTCATTTCCGTTAGAATGAGCCCTCTCGCAAGATTCTAGAACCACTGGGTCGATACGATCACCCCTGGGAAAAAACAAAGCAACAAAAAAACAAATTAACACGCATCCGTGATCTGCCTTCTGTCAAAAAATACAAAATTCCACATTTTTGTAGACAGGAGTTTGAAACTATTACAATAGGGTTCTCTGATACGCTAAATCTGATGGTGTGATTTTACGTTAAGATTCTACGAGTTTTAGGGGTTGTTTCCCCCTATTATTTTAAATAAGGAAAATTTTCTCAGGCTTGTTATAATTACATGACTTGCAGGTCTTTAGCAATGACTTCTATTCTTTTTGAATTATTGTCTCAACTGTTCTAACACAATTCCTTCTGATGAAATATTTAAGCTATTTGCGTGCTCCCATTCAGGGCTGCCAATTTTTTTTTTTATGAAGGGTGTCATATTTTTTCCGAAAATCTGCTTTTTGTGTCATCTCAGATTCCATAATGTGTCATATTTTTTTGCTACAAGTGGTATCATATTTAATTGGCAAATCTTTATTTAGAGTTTTGAATATGTAATCTTTTCCAAATCAGTTCTAAAAGGAGTAAACATAACCTTATCCTATTATCAAATTAATGCTACATTTTGTGTCTGGGCGGCCAACGAGGCAAGTTTACATTTATAAAAGTTTTAGGGACAATCAATTCCGACAGCAAATTGAAAATAGACTTTTCGTATGACGTCGTAATCGTAATCTGCTCTATGCGTAATCGGCTTTATTGGCTAAGCTTTTTATAAACTCAATATGTAAGCCATTCAACCAGCTTCAATCTAGTATTTTTGTCATATTTTTTGGTGCCTTTTTAGGCCAGATGGATTATTCATGCAGTCTTTAAACTGCATGCTGTTTAATTTTTACTATTAAGTACGTACTATTAAGTAGGAAATGAGGTTAGCAACTGGTTTTGTATTAAATCAGGATGCAAGGTTGTGTTCTAAAAAAAAAAGGTAAAGGATACGGGATTAGTTCCCACCGGCAGTGCTGATCTCCGTTTCTTGGCCCTTCAGCCAAGAAGTGCAATGGGGGGTTGGGGGCCATCCCTGGAAAAAAAAATAACAAAAAACCAACAAACAATTAAACACGCATCCGTGATCATAATACAAAATTCTGGCAGAAAATACAAAATTCCACATTTTTGTAGATAGGAGCTTGAAACTTCTACAACAGGGTTCTCTAGTGCGCTGAATCTGATTGTGTGATTTTTCGATTCTATGACTTATAGGGGTTGTTTCTCCCAATTTTCGAAAATAAGGCAAATTTTCTCAGGCTCGTAACTTTAGACTAAACTTGATAAAAACTTATATATTTAAGATATCAAAAAAAGTATCAAAATTCCATTTTTTAGAGTTTTGGTTACTATTGAGCAGGGTCGCTCCTTACTACAGTTCGTACATATTGATATCAGTCAAATGTGACATATTAAGTTAGCGCAGCCTAACTAGAAACATATTATATTATCCGATAACCTTCTTCGTTATTTTGGACATAGTAGAATAATTTTGTCCAACCAAGAAAACTAAGGTTCAATAAAAAGAAAGAACATTTCTGACGGAATGAATTAAGAGATGCGTAAATGCAAACGAAATCTTAAATGAAACTCTGGCAGCAACATGTGCTTGTTTGTGTGCAGACTATTTCCTCACAACTTGAATACCAACACTAACTTGATTCTGTATCAAGTGTGCTTTAAAAGTTCGGATTTTTAGTTATTCACAATTCAAAAAAACAAAAACAAACTAGTAATGAAAAAGAAAAATCATTGAATTTTTTGAAATATCACGGAAAACACTTAGACAAAACGAAATCACCAATGAAGAAAAACCAATCAATAAGAATAGTGATAAAAAAGTAGGGACAAAAACACTAGAATAATAATCAAGAATTAACCCAAAAACGCACCGTCTAATTTATTGTAAATGAATAATTAACCCTTATACTAAATTTTTGAACAATCAATACTACGCTTAACAAAGGGAAAAGCTGCATAAATTGAGGTTCTTCAACAGTGGCATAATCTTGAAAAAATCCTGGGCTGGAGGGGGGGGGGGGGGAGCGAAGCTGGATCCAATTTTCTCAAATTAAGTGAAAATAAAAGTGAAAAGTGAAAAACGAGCCATATAGCACCATATCAGTTAAGATAAATTTATAAAACTGACCCATATCAGTGGATGCTTGAATTATATAGGCTTATCTTAGTTTTGACAAGATTTTTGCAAAGACTAAATTTCAGCTGGTGGGGGAGTAAACCGAGGTGGAAGGGCATCTGACCCCCTTGCCCCTTTGAAAATTATGCCCCTGTTTTCCGAGCCCCAGACTCCCTAAAAAAAAAATCTAAATCGTGAAGCTTTTTTTTGTATTTTTTTCTGATTGGTTAATATGGTTTTATTTTTTGACTTTAGCTGTAGGTTTCGATTACAACCCTTCACAGTATCTTTGTAACATAATATATATAAAAATAAGTTGTTTGTCTGTCTGTTGACTGACGTCATGTTTGTGTGTCGACTGACGTCATTATAAGGATTGAGCATTATGCTGTCATGAAGTTGTTTGTCGACTCACGTCATGTTTGTCGACTGACGAAATTACAGACCGGGACACCGGGACACAGGGAACATAAATGACGACCGGGACACTCAAAGAGAAATTACAGACTGGGACACCGGGACACAAATGACGACCGGGACACAGGGAATATAAATGACGACCGGGACACAGGGAAACAGCTACAACGGGGACGCCAGGGGCACAGGGGGATATATAAATGACGACGGGGACACAGGGAATGTTCGATTAGCAATCACCATCAACAAAGCCCAAGGGCAATCATTAGAATAATGAGGTATAGATCTGAATACGGATTGTTTTTCCTATGGACAATTATATGTTGCATGTTGAAGAATCGGTAAACCTGACAATCTATTTATGTGCAATGACAATGGGACGGCGAAGAATGTTGTATATTCGCAAGTTTTACGTAGTTAAAAATCTATCTATATTCACAGGTGGGACACAGGGACACAACTACAATGGCGCGTAACTAATATGGCGCGTAACGACTTACGCGCGCGGGGGGCTTGAGAGGGGGCGCAAAGCACCCCCACCATATATATATATATATATATATATATATATATATATATATATATATATATATATATATATATATATATATATATATATATATATATATATATATATATATATATATATATATATATATATATATATATATATATATATATATATATATATATATATAGACTCACCTTAATAAAAAAACAGCAGAGCAGCACAAACAGCATAACAAATTAACGACAAAATAATTTTCCTGTCAAAACAGCGTTTCTTATTCTTACGTACGCCCGTAATATATTCTAATTGTAAATTAAATGTAATTTCAATAACAACATCAATATCTTCGGCCCCCGTTTGTTTACCGCTGAAAGATTTTTTTATTACAGTTTTCTTTTACCTATGTAGAATTTAAACTAATTTTGTAGTGATTACTGTCAGGACCTGGAATAAAACATAATAAGGCAACGAATTCACCAAATCACATGAGCTCGTACTTTTACACCTCAAGGAATCATTCAAAAGGGATAAAGCCATTGCAATGAAACAATTGATTTATGGCTTACGTTCCTTGTACAACATTTTGGTAGGCTATTTGTCTATTATTCTATAGTTTTGAAGCTTCAACGGTAAGACAACAATTTTGGCGTTATTCAATAGCGGAGATTCTGCTTTATTCGTCTTCCGGGTTAGTTGCGTCATTATCTTCTTGTCAAAAACACTGACTCAAATATCATTCCTACAGGCATTTCAACAATTCTAAAATCTTTTGAAACATTTGTTAAACTTAGTGAAGTACCGTCATCCAATGCGCTCAAGAATTCAAAACTAAGTTGCCTGTAATTCAATAATGTGATTTCTCTTCGTCAAAAAAGCGATACAGCTTCTTCTAAATATGTTCAATCTAATTCCAACCTACTTTTACCTAGAATCTTTGAAATTTTTCCCTGCTTAGTTTTGTAACAATCTACGGTTCTTCTTGAAAACTATGGCCAAATTAAGAATTTCTATGATCCCCTAATATAATTTTTCAATTTAACCCTGAAAGGCTTGTTTTTTCCATACCTTAACTTTTGGTGCTTTTAATAGATACTTTAGTGCCTTTAAAACTCAAGCTCCGTGTATTGTAATTTTCTTTTTTATGGTCAACATCTAGAGTCACGTTTCAATAAGCATATCTGTCGATATCTTGATCACATCCTCCCTTTAAATCAACCTTGGACCTCAGATAAATGAAACCGTCAACCTTATAGTGTCAAACTGTAAAATGTTGACATCATGTCGACTTTTGATATTTTGTCGAAAGAAAAGACTTTGGTTGTTTTATTTGTCAATATACAATTTCTAAATTATAGCAGCAAATTCGAAAGGAAGGGGTATTCATTAAAACTGTTTAAAAAAACAATGAGTTTGTTTATATTCAGTTATCGTTTGGCATTTGACCTGTGAGCATCGATAAAATTTTGAAGCAGGATTAAAGTTTGGAATAAATTACATTTGAAATACAGTGACTGTCAGTGATTATTGAAGTTTCGCAATAAGTGAAATAAATACGCAATATTGTTGGATGTCGGATGTCACTTGGATTGTTGGATGTCGGAGTACGGTGGGAAATAAGCCAGGCAGGTCCCACGTCCCATCGGGCCACTGACCACAAAGTTATTGCCACTGCTTGCGTGGGCCTGTCCCTATTTGAGATAAGTAAATTTCAATTAATTTTAAATAACGAAAATGTCTGTTCAACAGGAAACAAGTCTGGATATTTTAGAGCGTCTGAAAAATATAGAAAACCAGCTTGGGGGCCTTTCTAAGCTCGCGTCGATAGCGGAAGAACTGCAAACCATATCCTCCCAAATAAAGAATAATGAGGCGTCGCAATCGAAAACCACGGAGGACATCCAGAAAATAAAAGAAAAGATAGACGAATCGCAGAGGCGCGGAGAGTGGTTAGAAAAAGAGGCAAAACAGTCAAACCTGATTTTTTATAATTTTAAACCCCTAAACCCACCTAGGGGATCACTTGCGGAGGAAATCAGTGAGGTCATTTCCGGCTGTTTGCCATAGATTGAGATCAGGAGATGGGGCATAAATGACGCATTCCGCTTGAACACTAAAAAACAAGGAGAAATCCGTCCAGTTTTAGTGAAGTTTACAACCAAATATTTGCGAGATTTGATTTTGCGAAACTCAGGGTGCGTTTCTTTACTTGTCCAATGGGATTTTTACTAATCGAGGTTTAACCCCTAAAAGATAGCAACAAATACTTGTCTGGCCACGTGTTACTGAAAACGGCAAGATTAATTGCGAATAATAACAACATTGGTCACGTGTAATTATTATTTTAATGCTATGTGAAGTTTTGACAAGGAAGAGGCTAGGACTTTGGGCCTGTTTCAAATTTTACAGGCAAATACAGCTTCAGCAATTATTTCAGAGCTGGGTAGCCTAATACAATTTGTGTGGCCAGAAGTTTAATTGTAAGATTTCAAATTGTGGTTGTCATTTGCCTTTTTAAGTCATTCCATTCAAGATGCTTTGGATATTTTTTATTGTGATAAATTGTCTTAATGCTCTGAAAAGGGAAAATTATTTCAATTGCATAGGATAGGAAAATTTTGGTAGGCTAATTAGTTCAAAGTCCTAAATTAGCCAGGGAAGTGCTTTTTTTTTCACTAAAAAATCACCACGTTCTTTGAACTCCAATTATATAGCCCTGTTTTTGGCCCCCTTGATCCAGTTCCTGATTGTCATTTACACTAAATTTCACTTTTTCTGTTACCTATTTATGTTTGCACCAGTTTTACCATTGGGTAAAACTGGTACAAACAGTATTACTGGCTTTCATATAATTTGAATATACCACTTGATGCCTTTTGTAATGCTGTTTACAAATATAATAATTGCTTCTACCGCAAGTTCATATTTAAGCACTTTTTGACCTCTTAAAAATGACCTATATATGGGGTCATTACAAATCTGTAATAGTTTAGAAACAAATTTGGGCTATATATTTGCACATCAGGGTGTGGGGGTAAAGTGTAGCATATATTAAATATGTAAACTAACCATTGCTTAAATTTTTTTGTGTGTGCTGTTGCACTGGTGATTTCTCTTTTCATTAAAATTTGATGTGCACAAACACATTAAAAAAAAAACAGCAATGGTTAGTCTACGTATATAATATATGCTATGCTTTACCCCCACCCCCCTGATGTGCAAATATATAGCCCAAATTTGTTTCTAAACTATTACAGATTTGTAATGACTCCATTAATAGGTCATTTTTAAGAGGTCAAGAGGTGAAAAAGTGCTTAAATCTGAATTTGCAGTAGAAGAAATTATTATATTTGTAAAGAGCATATAAGAAGGCATCAAGTGGTATATTCACTTTATATGAAAGCCAGTAATACTGTTTGCACCAGTTTTACCCTTGTTTCTTGTTAATATTACTAAGGGGTCATAGTTAAGCACTAGAGAAGTCATTGTTAAATAACATGTGCTTATGTATATATAGCTTTTTGCTACTTATTCTTCTTTGGTTATATAATGCTTGATGTGGTATAAGCCAAGAGAAGGACCTGTAGACCTATAGAAGAAAACCTGTTAAAAAAAGATGATTCTTTGTAATTTACATAATAATTATAGCTTTCTACATGCAGCCCTGCTCTACTTTAGCCCCAACCCTGCTAATATGGAAATCTATAGCTGAAATTACATATTTTCTATTGATTCTGCCAATCTATCCCTCAACCCTTGTACCTGTTAATTGAGGCAACTGTGGCAAAACAAGAACTGGAAAAACAAGTAACAGGTGGCAGAAAACATTGGAAATATATAATTTGGGCTATATATTTGCAAATTAGGCATGTTAGAGGTGAATTTCTTGTTGTTCATATTTTGATTTAAAAATAAAATGAATATACCACTTGATGCCTTTTTGTATGTTCTTTACAAATATAATAATTGCTTATTTTGCTAGTTCAAGTTTAAGCACTTTTTGACCTTACTTAACCTAACAAATTTTGGCAGTGAAAAACATACATTATTTTGTCAAAAATGACCAAAAACACATACCTTAATTGAAAATTTGGCATCAAAGAAGAAGAAATACAGCATAATATTGTAAAATTTATTAATCCAACTTAATTGTGGAAAATCAGTGCTCATAGATTATACAACATGTAAAAAAATGGATTAATAATGAAACAGTAAGTTTGAGACCAATGTTTTAAGCTTTCTTATACCCAAAAACTATTTGAGTATACTTTGGTCATTTTCAAGAGCTCAAAAACTTGTACTTGAAGCACTTATTATGTTTGTAAAAAATAAAAAAGGGCATCAAGGAGTATGTTCACTTTATTTGTAAATCAAACATATGAACAACAAAAAATTTACCAATTATTAGTATAGCTGCACAATTTTCCCCTGGGTATGTAGGCTTAGTGGAAGGTCACTTATACCTGATCATGTCCCTAATGTTTTTACTTGGTTGAAAAAAAATCCAAAGAAAGTTCCTATTGAAAAGGAAAGAGATCAAAAGTGAGATTGAATTTGTCATAGCTTGGAGGTTTGTCCCTTCAGTCTGTTTAAAGAAAACAGATTCATAATTGAAGCTTTGTTCATTTCAATCTTAGGGATAATCTACATTTGTTACACTTAATTAAATGGTTGTAAAGGGATACTTTTATTTATTTGTCTTGTTTGTTTTCTACATAATTTTTTAATCTTTAAATTGATATACATTTCTTACAAATTAATTAGTCATATCATAGTTCCACTTGCAAGTTTTGACCTACTTTGTAACCCTGGTCTCAAAATTGCATATAAATTTATTGAAGCTAGGAAACATAGAACTCCTCTCTGTTTAAAAGAAAATGGATGGACATAGGTAGGTTTTAATACACTAAAGTCCTAGGGCCATGGAAATTAAAAAAAAAAACAATGAAGATTAACTTTAAAATTCTGGACATGACATAAATATGACATTCACAAAGAAAAACCATTCACAAAATTTTACTTTTGTGCTCAGTTGCCAACCTGAGCAATTGCCCTAAATTTTTAAACCTTGCAAAACATTCACCAGCCAATTCTTATGACCTACACTGTTGTCTGTACATCAAAAATTCATGGAAAAGGAAGGACCACCTTACTGACATTTCTTCCTTTGTACTTATATTTAATGGGTTTAAAAGAAAGCTCCTATGGCTAAGTCAGAAGCCTAGTAAAGGATCAGGTAATCCTTTAGACAGGAAGTGCAATAGGAAGCTAGGGGCCAGTCATCCTATGCTTTTGCATGTCCTTCCTGCTTACTGACCCCAGATTTCTCTAGGTAACCTGTTAAGTTTGGGCCAATTCTGGCTGAACTTACAGAGTTACATCACTGACCTTCGTCCCAAACCAAATAAACTGCTAATGCCAGAAATTAAACCTGTGCCCTTTGGATAAAGGATTCTCAACCTAGAGTGCCAGCCACTTAGGAAGGAATACAAATGTCACCAGAGAACAAAAATTATTTGGAAAAAAGAAAATGTTGAAAAAAAAAAAATAACTCAAGTCATAGTTGCTCATTGCTGTCCCACAAACAATATGTATTTCATTAAGACAAATAAATTTTTAAACAGGTATCAACAAAACTCCATCAGGGATTGTATTTACTTAAGGTACAATCAGCAATATTAATGCTTAGTTTTGTGATATTCTGGTTTTGAAATAATAAAAAAAGAGAAATTATATGTTCTACTTGTTTTCCACAACCCCATTTGAGAAAAATCATTTGTAACAACAATATACCCATGGTTGGCTCAGAATCTCTCTAAAATTCTTTAAACAGAAGGAATTTAAAAAAAATTATACTCATCAGCAAGAAAAATATTAACATAACTCTTAGCAAAGCAAATGCAAAACTTTAATGGTGTCCTATGTCATCTAAAAAAAAAAAAAACATTAAAATGTGTCAAATGAATTTTGATGTAAGATGCCTCTAATACTTTCAGTTGAATCTGTGAAATGAAGGGCCAGGTATTCCTTTACATTTTATACAATATATAAAAAGAAAAACAGTTCAAATTTTTTCACAAAAGAAGAAGCTTGATGTAAAAAAATAAATATATTTTTAACAGAAAGCAACTGACATCAATGAAATCAAATAAAACAAAAATTCATGGAGAATAAATAATATAAGCCATATATTTAACCTATAATGAGGTGTCATAAAAGATTATTTTTAGAATTAGAAAAAACAGTGTTATGGCTTAAAGTTCTGCTCAATCAACAGGAGTTGTCTAAGGCCAGAATAATTAAGAACTAAGGCCAGAGAAAAAGAAACTGATAACCAAAAAAATAAGGCACCCAAAAATTTCAGGACCCTTTAGAGGGAAAAGAAGTAGAAGTAGGTACTTCAAAATACCTTCCTGGGAAATACTTTAGCCCGTAGACACATCCCTGAAAGTTTCATTTTCCTAGCCTAACCTCTTTCAAAGATAGCCAAAAGTAGCTAAAGTAAAATTTTACCCCTACTGTATCTTAAAAATCCAGTTTAAATAGCAGTCTCAACAAATATAGACTATATAAAAGGCTATAGGTATTGGCCTAATCATTCTAAATTTTTTCCAACTAATAATTATAGGATGGTTTAGAAACTAGACCTGTTTGATATAATAACATTTGACTAACTCACCAATGTGATAGCTGCCTCCCTAAGAATCAACCTTTTTAATAACAAAAAAACTTTTCTTCTGACTCCTTATGAAGCTTAGCCTATGCAAGACAGGCCTAGAACACCAAAAACCCTTTAGATACTAAGGAATATGCATAATATTACTTACAGGTCACTGAAAAGCTAAGATTATTTCTATTATTTACAGTTTCCTTGTCTTTTCTCTAGACTTAACGATTTCACATGTTTATCCATTTAAAAAAATATAAAGCATTGACGTCACAATCCTCAAATAATCTTTTTATTTGGGGGTTATAAAGTGCCAGCCGACAGACAAGTAATCTTGAGTTGCGTTCGAATCGACTCGAAAAAGTCAACTTAAAAGTTGACTTTTTTCTCTGCTGCCGTTTTATTTAGTAAAAAGTTGACCTAGAAAGTAAACACAGAATTGCGAATCGAACGCTTCAATGGCAAAAAATTTAGAAATATAAAATTGTTTAGTCTTTTAAAGGGTTTTTGGTGTTCTAGGCCTATCTTGCATAGGCCAAGCTTAATAAGGAATGAAAAGAAAAATTTTATGTTGTTAAAAACGTTGATTCACAGGAAGGCAGCTATCACATTGGTGAGTTATTCTAATATTACCAAATCTAACAAGCTTAGTTTCTAAACCAACCTATAATTTTTAGTTGAAAAAATTAAAAATTATAGGTTGGTTTGTAACTTTATATTATAGGTTAGTTAAAAACTAAAAATTATTGGCTTCTTTTCCCAGTAAAATTGGTGCAAACAGTATTACTGGCTTTCAAATAAAGTGGATATACCACTCCATGCCCTTTTATATCCTCTTTATAAATATAATAATTGCTTCTACCACAAATTCAGATTTAAGCACTTTTTGACCTCTTAAAAATGACCTATATGTGGGGTCATTACAAATCTGTAATAGCTTAGAAACAAATTTGGGCTATATATTTGTACATCAGGGGGTGGGGGGTAAAGCATAGCATATATTAAATACATAAACTAACCATTGGTGTATTTTTTTTTATGTTTGTGCTGTTGCACTGGTGATTTCTCTTCTCATTAAAATTCAATGTGCACAAACCCATAAAAAAAATATGGCAAAGATTAGTTTACTTATTTAATATATGCTATGCTTTACCCCCACCCCCCCCCCCCTGATGTGCACATATATAGCCCAAATTTGTTTCTAATCTATTACAGATTTTTTATACCCCATATTTAGGTCATTTTTAAGAGGCCAAAAAATGTTTAAATCTGAATTTGCAATAAAAGCGATTATTATATATGTAAACAGCATTAAAACAGGCATCAAGTGGTATATTCACTTTATATGAAAGCCAGTAATACTGTTTGCACCAATTTTACCCTTTTCCCTAGTTATATAGTCTGTATTCATTGAGATTGCTGTTTAAACTAGATTTTTAACATAAAGTAGGGGCAAAATTTTACTTTGGCTACTTTTGACTATCTTTGAAAGAGGTTAGGTTAGGAAAATGAAACTTTCAGGGATGTGTCTGCAGGCTGAAGTATGTCCCAGGAAAGTATGTTGAAGTACCTACCTCCATTTCTTTTCCCTCTAAATGGTCCTGAAATTTTGGGTTATCAGTTTCTTTTTCTCTGGCTTTAGTTCTGAAAAGACAATTCCTGTTGATTTGCCATACTGTTGTTGCCATAACACTGGGTTTTCTAAATTTAGAAATAATCTTTTATGCCACCTCACTATAGGTTAAATATTTGGCAGATATTATTTATTCTCCATGAATTTTTTTTTTATTGGATTTCATATGATGTCAGTTGCTTTCTGTTAAACATACATTTATTTTTAAAAATCAAGCTTCTTTTGAGAAAAAATTTGAATTATTTTTCTCTGAAAAATATCACTGAAATATAAAGTGATATAAAATATGAGAAATATATGAGTGGTATAATTATCACTGAAATTTTCTCTGAAATATCACTGAAAGGGGATAGGTTAGGAAAATGAAACTTTAAGGGATGGGTCTACAGGCTAAAGTATGTCCTGGGAAGGTATTTCAAAGTACATATCTCTACTCATTCTTGCTCTAGAGGGCCCTGACCCTTGATGACCTTCAAAAATAGGCTATCTGTGTTATAAAAGTGAAACCTTACAAAATAGATCTTCTGCTGAAATGAAGTACAACAAAGTTGTTCTCAGCTTAACAACTTTGCTCAATCCCAATTTATAAGGTTTTAAAGATATGAAAAAACATTTCCTAAATTTTGAAAAAAAAAAAAAAAATGTTGATATGGCTCAGAATTCTACTCAAATAAAAGGAATTGAATTTTCAGAACTAAAGGCAGAGAAAAAGCAAATGGTACCTGAAAATTAAGGTAAAATGTTGTTTTGTCAAAATTTCAATAGGTATAGACCTGTCATGGAGTCAAATTTTAGGGCTCTCTAGAGGGAGAAAAAGTGGAGGTGGGTACTTTAAAATACCTTCCCAGGATATACTTTAGCCTATAGACCCATCCCTGAAAGTTTCATTTTCCTAACCTAACTTCTTTCTGAGATAGCAAGAAGTAACTCAACTAGAATTTTACCTTTTATCTGTCTGGTAAAAAACATCCTTCAAATTTTAGATATGCTCTAATTATACAGGGGCAAAAAAATTGCTTTTTAAAATTGCCATTATGAGGTAAGATATTAGCTAAAATGCCTGTATAAAGCAAACTAGCCTACCTAGGGAGTCAAAACACTTGAATTTGCTTGCTGCTTCTTCAACAGTGGCAAAATGTCTGACAATGAGTAAAGTATGGAATTTAAGTCAGAAACGCCTTTTATGCTTTTTCTATTCTCACCAAAATAAAACACAAATCCCATGTTGACTTGCACAAAAACCTCAAGATAAGTTGTAGTAATTGGTCCTTTAGCCTGATGTAGCTGCTATTTGCTGCTATGAGTGCATAGTTTATAATGGGAGCTTAAAATTGTCTTGGCAAGCTGCATGGTTGAGTATACAACCCTCTAGGCTATACTCTCTTTCTTTATGTGCATATTATTGTTTAAAAATGATCAAGCTTCACATTAATCTCCTTTCATGACCTATAGTTGAAATTTGCTAGGGAAATATTTATTCCACTAAAAACTCACCACCTATTTTTGAACTTCAATTATACAGCCCTGTTTTTTTTTTTACCCCCCTTAAGCCTGTATCCAGTTTCTGATAGCCATTTAAATTTCATTTTGTCTGTTGCTCATTTCTTGTCAATATTACTGAGGGGTCACAGATAAGCACTAGAGTCCTCATTGATAAATAATATGTGCTTGTATATATATAGCTTGTTGCTACTTATTTTTCTCTGGGAATACAATGTTTGATGTGGCATAAACCAAAGAAAGGACCTGTAGGCCTAGAGAAAAATATGTTAAGAAAACCGATTTTTATAATTGCACAATAATTATAGCTTACATAATTTTACATGCAGTCCTGCTCTACTTTACCCCCAACCCTCCTAATATAGAAATATATAGCTGAAGTTACATGTTACCTGTTGATTCTGCCAATCTATCCCTCAACCTTTAACTCCCTGTTAATTGAAGCAATTGCAACAAAGCAAGAATGGCGGAAAAGGTAACAGGTGACAGAATACATTGGAACTACATAATTTTGGCTATATATTTACACCTTAGGCAGGTTGGAGGTAAATTATAGTATAAAGATGCATGTTTTTCCCTTTGGTATGTAGGCTAAGTAGAAGATCACTTGTACCTGATGCTGTCCCTGTTGTTTTTAGTTGGATTGGAAACATCCAAAGAAAGTTTCCTTTGAAAAGGAAAGGTGAGATTGCCCAAAAGTGAGATTGAATTCGTCAAAGCTTGGAGGTTTGCCCCTTCAGTCTGTTTAAAGGAAAATGGATTCATAATTGAAGCTTCGTTCATTTCAATCTTAAGGGTGACCAATATTTGTGACAATTCATTAAATGGTTGTAAAGGGATACTTTTGTTTATTCATTAGTCTTCTTTGTTTTCTAACAGTTTTTTTTTTTAATCTTTAAATTGATATCCATTTCTTACAAATTTTTATTGATACCAGAGGTCCATTTGCAAGTTTTCACCTACTTTGTAATCCCTGGTCTCACAATTACATTTAAATTTACTGAAGCTAGGACACACAGAACTCCTATCAATTTAAAGAAAATCAATAGATATAAGTAGGTTTTATTGTATTTAAGCCCTAGGGCCATGGCAATTAAAAACAAAATAAAGGAGATTAACTTTAAAATACTTGACATTAAATAAGCATAATAGCCACAAAGAAAAACAAATAAAAAAATTATTCTTCTGTGTTCAGTTGCCAACCTGAGCAACTGTCATAAATTTTTAAATCTTACAGAACATTCACCCCCATTACATTCACAAGCTATCTCTCATGACCCACAAATTTGTCCATACATCCACATTTCAGGGAAATGGAAGGACCATCTCACTGGTATTCTTCATTTCTACTTATATTTAATGGGTTTGAAAGAAAGTTTCTATGGCTAAGTCAGTAGGCCAGTAAAGGACCTGGTGGTCCTTTAGCCAGGTAGTGCAATAGGAAGCTAAGGACCAGCCAGCCTATTCTCTTGCATGCCCTTCCTCCTTACTGTCCTTAGATTTCCATCTGTACTCATTTAAAGTTGGGCCAATTCTAGCTGAAGTTAGTCATATCACCAACCCCTATCCAAAACCAAATAAACTGGCAATGCCAGGAATTAAACCTATACACCTTGGACAAAGCATTCTGACCCAAAGCGCCTACCACTTAGCAAGGAACACAAATTTGACCAGAGAACAATAATTATTTGAAAAAAAAATTGCTATAGTTGTCCCACTACTGTCCTATAAATGCTATAGGCCCATTTTATTTAGACAAATCAATTTAAGACAGGTATCAACAAAACTCCATCAGGTATTGTATTTGCTTAAAATACAATCAAGCTATGTGAATGCTCAGCTTTGTGATATTCTAGTCTTGAAATAATAAAAAAAGAGAAAATTTATATTTTCTATTTATTTTTCACCAACTCATTTGTGACAGCCAAATGCCCTTGGTTGGCTTAGAACCTCTCTAAATGCTCTGAAACAGCAGGAATTAAAAAAAAATTATACTAATCAGCATTAAACTGTCCCTTAAATTTGAACACGTGTATTTAATTTGAAAATGATGCTACTGCTAGTCAGGTTACTGTGCTGTTCCCACTGGCTCTACTGCAGTTAAAAATGGGCAGTTACCACGCAGTAACTGCAGTTACTAAAAAACCATCAGCTGGAACACACCCATAAGCAATTATATCTGTATATTATATCAATTATATATCTTATATTATATTATTATATTATATATATATACATAAGCAATTATATCAATTATATCTTATAGCAATTATATCTGTAAAGAACATACAAAAAGGCATCAAGTAGTATATTCACTTTATTTTTAAGTCAAAATATGAAAAAAACAAAAAATTTACTCCCAACCTGCCTAATTTGCTAATATATAGCCCAAATTATAAATTTTAAATGTATTTTGCCACCTTTTAGCCTACTTATTTTTCCAGTTCTTGTTTTGCCACAGTTGCTTCAATTATCAGGTACTGTGGTTGAGGTATAGATTGGCAGAATCAATAGGAAATATGCAATTTCAGCCTTAGATTTCCATATTAGGAGGGTTGGTGCTAAAGTAAAGCAGAGCTGCATACTTCTCTAGTGCTTAAATATGACCCCTTAGCAATATTGACAAGAAATGAGTAACAGAAAAAATTCAATTTGGACTAAATGGCAATCAGGAACTGGATACAGGCTAAAGGGGGCCAAAAACAGGGCTGTATAATTGGAGTTCAAAGAACTCCAATTATACAGTGATTTTAAAAAAAATCACTGTATATAAGTGATTTTTTAGTGAACTAAACGCTTCCCTTGCTAATTTAGGACTTTAAATTGATTAGCCTACTGGAATTTACCTATCCTATGCAATTGAAATATTTTACCTTTCCAGAGCATTAAGACAATCCATCACAATAAAAAAAAAAAAAATATCCAAGGCATCTTGAATGGAATGACTAAAAGAAGACAAATGAAAATCACAATTTGCAGTCTAACAATTAAACTTCTGGCCACACAAATTGTATTAGGATACCCAGCTCTGAAATAATTGCTCAAGTAGCTTTGCAGTAACTTTAACTAATATTGCAATAACTTTATAAGTTTTTTCTTAACCATTTTATTATCTACCTATCCCCCCACCCAGTAAAAGATAAAACCCACCCACCCACACAAGAAAAAAGCCATTTTTAACAAGGATAATAACATAGTTTCTAAGTCTATTTTAGTGCAACCTACCCAACAACAAAAAATCTGGCTCAATAACTCACCACACTGGTACACAAAAGTGGTGCCTTCATCCTGGATCCGTCTGAACACATACTCCATGATTACCTATAATTGAAACTTTTGCCCTCTTTCCGAGTTAACTTGAGACGAACGTACAAAATGTAAAAGTTGTTAAAAGTCAACTTTTCATTAACTTTCAGTCAACTTTTACAAATCGAACGCTAAAAGTTAACTCGGAATCACAAATAAAACGTCAGAATGCTGGTTTCAGTCAACTTAGAATGTGATTCGAACGCAACTTTGAGCGTTTGTGGGGATAATCCGACTAACCTCTGACGTCATATGTGTCTAAAGAAACGCTTGGATTAATCAGATTAATAATCGGACAAGTAAAGAAACGCACCCTCAGTTCGCTTCCAGTGTTGCAGTATCTCCCTAGCTCCGGATTATACACAGGCCGAGAGAATTGCTCGCAACGCTCTGAAACCACTTTTGCAGAAAGCAATCAAAGAGGACCGTGAGGTGAAATTCAGGGGCCCTCGTTTATTTGTAGACAGTGAATTGTTCACGTATGAACATGAATCAGGAAATATTAGAAATAATGGAAGAAATAAAGCAAAAGAACTAGCGCAATCTCAAGTGCAAGAGTACACTGGATCAAACGCGGAAATGGAAAGTGAAGGTGGGGATCAAATGTCAGAGGTAAACTCGGATATTCGTAGCGGTAGTCTCACACACAACCAGGCTATTAGCCAGGCAGACGGTAAAAAACCCGGAATGAGCGGAGCCACGAGTAAACGAGGTTTAGAAGAGATAATCAGCCCCGAAGATCGTCACAGGCAGGATCGTCGGAACGTAACTCGTGACCCACCAAATCGAGGCCTTGGTCGAGAACCCCCTCGCCGCTCACTCAGAAATAGACGAAGGAGCCCTTTCAATTTCGAGGAATAGGAAGTAGGCCGTGTACAACAAATTCAGTTTATGACATGGAACGTCCAAGGCCTAATGAGTAAAAAACAACAGTGCCTAAATGAGTCTTTTATGAAGTGTGA
The DNA here is from genome assembly GCF_032884065.1 of Artemia franciscana. Classification (NCBI taxonomy): domain Eukaryota; kingdom Metazoa; phylum Arthropoda; class Branchiopoda; order Anostraca; family Artemiidae; genus Artemia; species Artemia franciscana. The sequence goes on along the minus strand of NC_088880.1, from coordinate 17,393,317 downwards.
TGTAACCTGTTTAATTGAGACATGGACCCCGCCCTCGGAGGATCTGTCGGTTAAAGATTACACAGTTTTCCGTGCTGACCGGCAAATTTCCCGTAATGCACGTTTTTACGGCGGAGTCGCGGTTTTTGTGAAAAAGCAGAGTTTCGAAGTTTGTCATAGAATAAAAAGTAAATCTGAGAACATTGTTTGGTTAAACCTTAAGCGTCATGATAGATCAAAGATTGTCCTGGGTTGCATATATGTTGCTCCACAGAATAGTAGTTATATGAAAGAAGATGCGTGGACTTTGATTGAAAATGAGTTGGAATATTTACAGAGAAAATATAGTGAAGAGTTTTTTGTTTTGATGGGTGATTTTAATGCTTATACGTCAGAAGAACCAGAAATTCCCCTTGTTTCTCTTTCAGGAAATGATTTGACGGCACTGAGGACTCCAGAGAGCTACAAAATTCCAAGGAGGAGCCAAGATGTGAAAAGAAAAGTTAACCAATGGGGAAGGAGGTTGTTGGGCATTTGCAGAGAATTTGGTCTAGTCATTGGAAATGGAAGGTTTGGAAATGATGCGGGACGCGGTGAGTTTACTTGCATTTCCGGGACGACTTTTAGTGTCATTGATTATGTTTTGGTGGACAGTAGGCTCGCACCTATTTCCCTAAACCTTGAGGTAGTGCATTTTGCTGGTTCTGACCATTTTCCATTAATTTTTTATTTTCAGTCGACAAATATTAGTAAAAATCAGCGGAATAGAGAAAAATTTAAGTATCAGACATTTGGGACAGAAACGAGTAGCACTGGGTTGGTAAAATCAAGAATACAATGTGAGTGGGTGGAGAAAGATGTAACCCGAATAAAAGATTATTTTTGCTCGGAGCCGATGGTTCAACAGTTGAATGCCCTAGCATGTGAGATTGAGGAAAATACGGGAAATGTAAGTGAAGTTTCTTCAAAATTCGCGGAGCTGATACGGAGTCCTTTACTTGAAAAAATGGAAAAAAAGGGGAAACAAAAAAGCACGTTCTTCGACAATGAATGTGAACGGAAAAAAGAAGAATTAAATCACATGCTAGAATATGTTAAAAAATCCAAAAAGGAAACTGAAAAATTGGAATTGCTCCGACAGTATAGAAGTAAAAGAAAAGAATATAAACTAATGATAAAAATGAAGAAACTAGAGCTTCGATGGCGGGAACAAAATGAAGTTGCGCATTTTTATAACACAAATGATTTCCGGGAATTCTGGAAAAGAGTTTCATCAAAAAAAAATGACTGCTCCCAAATGTATTCCACAGGAAGACGAGTGGCCCCCCTTCTTTGAGAAACTAGAAGCAGGTACAGCATCTGGCACACAACAGCCCCCACCCGATTTCGAAAAACTGGCAGAAGTCGGAACCCCCTCTTGTGACCACACTGAATACCCCCTACTGGAAGAAGATTATCACCTTTGCCGCCAAATCCAGCGGGAAGAAGTAGAAGATGCCATAAAACAAACTAGAGGTGGGTCTGCGCCAGGACCAGATGGAATTCCAGCAAAGGCTTTGAATGTACTACAAGCAGTTTTATTACCTCTGCTTGTAGGGTTGTATAACTTGGTTATGAAAGAAAAAAAGTGGCCTGATCCTTGGAAGATATCTGTAGTTATCCCCCTATTTAAGAAAGGTAATGCAAGTTTGTGCGAGAATTACCGACCAATCAGCTTAGGAAACTGTCTTGGAAAAATTTTGGACAAAATCTTAAACAAAAGGTTGGAATTATGGCTGGATGAGAGGCAAATTCTGAAAGAAGAGCAAGCCGGTTTTCGTAAACCATCTGATCGAATGTTTGTTCTAAATGCATTGATTAGTAAGTATTGCAAGGGAAACGGAAAGTTGTACGTGGCTTTTCTTGATTTAAGTAGAGCATTTGACAATGTTGACCGTATAATTCTGTTTAGAACGCTTTTAGGAACAGGAATTCCGTCACCCTTTTTAAGGGTTCTTCTCTCGATGCATTGTTTGACCAGAAATGTGGTAAAGATAGCAGGAAGCGGTATATCTAGAGTTTTTTTTAATGTAAAAGGTGTAAAACAGGGTAGTACCCTATCACCGAAACTTTTTGCTATTTTTATAAATGATCTTGCCGAATACCTTGAAAAAAGGTGGGCGCCAGTTGTACACCTTGGAAATAAAGCATTATCATTACTATTATTTGCCGATGATATTGCCTTGTTCGCCGGATCCAATTCAGAACTACAAACTCTGTTAGATTTAACAGCTGAATATTTTGAGGAAAAGAAACTGGAAATTAACACAAAAAAGACAGAGGTGATGATTTTTTGCCGTAGACAATCAACAGGAAATAAAGATGAAGAAAGTTTTAATTTGAATGGTGAAGCTGTGAAGGTTGTGTCTCAGGCAATATATTTAGGTTTCCATCTAACATCGAACGGAAGATGTTGCAATCATATTTCGAAGATGGCAAATCGAGGAAAAACAGCAATGGCAACGCTGTTAAGGAACAGTAATCTGACGGGAATAGGTGACTTAAAGATGCACAAAAACGTGTTCAACTCAAAAATAACGCCAATCCTCCACTATGGAGGGGAAGTATGGGGCCTAGAAGGGGCAAACTCATTAGAAACTCTACAGCTACAATATTATAAACGAATGCTAGGTCTGCACGCCACAACTCACACACTTTTCATCAAGGGAGATTTGGGACTTTTCTCCATGAGAAAACATAGACAGATCCAATTAATTAAGTTTTGGCTGAAAATACTGCAATGTCCCTCCTCAAGACTCATCAGAGCAGCGTATGATGAATTACTTACCCTGGGACAAAAATCGACATGGCCCTTCCATGTCAAAAAACTACTGGACAGCACAGGTCTATTGTATGCATGGAATGAAGGAGAGGGTCCAATCTCAGATCAAAAAGCCTTTCTGTCAGAGATCCAAACAAGGCTGGAAGACCAAGAAATTCAAAAATGGTGGAGTGACCTTAGCCAGTCGGAAAGCTTAAGTTCTTACTATAAGGTGAAAGAAAATTATGGTGAAGAGCTATATTTTAAATTAGGGATTCCAAAAGAATCTCTGAGGTCTTGGATGCAGGTGCGAGCAAACTGTCTCCCTCTTCACAGTATTTGGAAAAATAGGTGCCACCCGGAAATGCGGTATACTTGCCCAATTTGCGGAAATCTTGATGGGCTAGACCATTTTCTTTTCAGGTGTCAGGGGCTAAAAGAGCTAAGAGGGAGCTTTCTTGGGGTGGGTGGGCGTGAGCCCCTTCTTGGAACTTTGAAGTCGACTTCAAAAATAAATATAGTAGCAGTGGCGAATTTTGTCCGGAAGGGTCTTGTTATTCGAAAGTCGATTGTTACATAATTTTGTTTGTTTGTTGTTATATATGTATGTATACGGCCTGAATAATGGCTTTAAATACAGTCATTCATTCATTCATTCATTCATATTCAAGAATGAAAAATCAATTAATTAATTAATCAATTGATGATAAAAATCAATTAATTATACAAATAACAACTGACTGTTGGTTTATTCAGTATTAAAGCAGGATATCTTAAAACTACCACCAAAACCTGTATTCGACAAGGAATTCGAAGCCAACCTGGGAAACTCGTATTGGGAAACTCGTACAACTGCACTTCACAACAGTTTCAAACCTGTACTGAAAAACTAGTACAACTGCACTTCTATACAACAGGTAAGCAATTGTGTTTATAATCAAAAACAGACTGAACGACACAAAACACAGGAGGAAACATGCTTCCGAATAGCAACAAACATATCACCATGCACAAAACGAAAAGGCGCGCCGAACGTTTTCATAAATTCAAGAAAAAAGCAAAAATAAGGTATGAGGAATTCTGCAGGAACATTATTACTTAGGGATTTAACAGAGACAAAACATCAGTTAAATTATAGCATAGCAAAATAACGTGGAGTTATTAACGTAACGAGTGGGACCAGGAGTTTCCATCTTCACCCGGCATTCGAATGAAGCTTCTAAATGAGGATCACCCTAGATGACCGGTCTTGTGCCAATTCTTCGGCGACCGTTAGTCAGTGCTTAACTCATTTTTAGCCGAATATATAGAAACGTCCAGCAGGCTCTAGATCTTGTCTAAAAAAAGACCACGAATTTTTAATTACCTTCATTTTCTTTTACGCCGTATTTCTAAGAGTTCAATAAGAACTATCTGTTTAATGAGGCATCCGTCGGGGCGATGCAAAACGTGTCCAAGCCAAGGGAGCCTGATGACACTTAAGATTTTGTCGATGTTGAAACAATGTCGACGGATATCGTTGTTCAAAGTCTGATCTAAAATTCGGAAGGAAAAAATTGACCATAGGCAAAGGTGGCCAAACCCTCTAAAGTATGTCCGTGAGCTGATTTGATGGGCCACGATTCAACACCATAGACTAGGACTGCCAACTTATATATGCTTACCTTTGTTCGCAATCGAATTTCTTGACGGAATCAGAGATATTTGCGAAGCCTAGCGAAAAGCACTAACGCTCTAGATATTCTTCTGTTGATATCTTGATCACATCCTCCCTTCGAATCAGTCTTGGACCTCAGATAAATGAAACCGTCAACCTTATAGTGTCAAACTGTAAAATGTTGACATCATGTCGACTTTTGATATTTTGTCGAAAGAAAAGACTCTGGTTGTTTTATTTGTCAATATATAATTTCTAAATTATAGCAGCAAATTCGAAAGGAAGGGGTATTCATTAAAATTGTTTAAAAAAACGATGAGTTTGTTTATATTCAAGAATGACAAATCAATTAATTAATTAATCAATTAATGATAAAAATTAATTAATTATACAAATAACAACTGACAGTTGGTTTATTCAGTATTAAAGCATGATATCTTCAAATTACCACCAAAACCTGTATTCGACAAGGAATTCTAAGCCAACCTTGTAATGCTAACTCAAACATAGCTACGAATTCCTAGTTTTATAAAACTTCATTTTAATTTCAATAACCTGAAGCTAGCAGGCCTGCTTCCTACCCCTTTCCGAGTCGTGATATTGAACAATTAATAAGTTTAAAACCTGTATTAATAAAAAGACACAATCACACTACAATAAAACAACTGGAAATTTATACAAAAATTGTGCAAAAAACTTGTGCAAACACAAAAACGCAGGCGGTAACATGTTTCCAAATAATATAAAAAGTCATCATTTACTGAATAAAATGGTGTGCTATTTCTCAAAATTTTTACATGAATCTCAAAATTCCAACCTCTTTAACAACAGAAAAATTACTAATTTTAAAATATGTATTGGGAAACTCGTACAACTGCACTTCACAACAGTTTAAAACCTGCATTGAAAAACTAGTACAACTGCACTTCTATACAACACGTAAGCAATTGTGTTTATAATCAAAACACAGAAGGAAACATGCTTCCGAATAACAACAAATATATTACCATGTACAAAACGAAAAGGCATGCCGAACGTTTTCATAAATTCAAGAAAAAAGCAAAAATAAGGTATGAAAAATTCTGCAGGAACATTATTACTTAGGGGTTTAAAAGAGACAAAACAAATCAGTTATGTTATAGCAAAGCAAAATAACGTGGCTTTATTTACCTAGTTTTTTATGTATTGTTTTTTATTATTTTTCTTTCTTTCAGCTCGAATACAGAAATAGAAAAACAAATGGAAGACAAACTTTCCAATTCAAGGACGTAATTTGCTATAGGGCAGGGGGACAACTGCCCCTCTCAGACCTCGGTTTGCCACTCCCCTCCCCCCGACCCTAGCTTGTCCCCCATCTGAAAATTCTTCCAAAATCTTGTCAAAAAAAAAGAAGATAAGCCTGCATAATTCAAGCATCCAATGAAACAGGCCAATTTTTTTGTACATCTTTACCTTTATGGTACTCTATGGCTCATGTCTCACTCTTCACTGTCATTTTCGCTTGATTTGGGAAAATTGGCTCCAACTTTGCCCCACCTCCACGATTTCAACGAAATTATGCTACTGTTCTAACTTATACGGAATGTGTAAGACGGAATTTATATGGAATTTAATACGGAAAGTATTTACAGAAGGGGGCTTCTGACTCGGGAAATTTGGCTGTTAAGACTCAGAGGTAACTTTGGATATGGCACTTATAAAACTTGAATCTGCTTAGCTCTGACATGACATGAACAAATTATTAGATAGAATATTTGAATTATAAGCAGCAGAAAAAAGACTTGGATGGACAAGAGAAATGTTTGGGAAAGGATTTGATGCAGCTTCACAAGAAACATCATCTGACGGCTTATCAAAACGAAGAACAAAACGAAGCAATGGAGAAACAACTATTTACATGAAGAGGTGATGACGTAACTAGAGTTCCATCACGATTGGTTTGGAGGGAAACCAGGTGAGGTTTCCGACCGCGATGAGCAGCCTCGTATTTTGGAACGATATGGCCCTTGAAAATCATGAGGTTAGGCTTACCTGAGCTTGTTCTTCTTTTCAGCTTTTCAACTAAGGCCTTTCTCCTGTTTCTCTCTGTCTTGGATGCATCACCACGTATATCTTCGCGGAGCTCTCGAGAGCGGTTGATGATTAACCTTTTGATGTCCAGACTTGGGAAAGTAAAAAGGGCAGGAGGAGGGCGTGTAAATAGCAGAGAGTTAATAGGGATCGGAAGTCTTTTCACATTGTTGATATGAACATCTCTGGGCTTATAATTTTGATCAAGATAAGACTTGACGAAAAGCTGGTCATTGGGCTATGGAGGGACTCCATACGCAACTATGTTAAGGAGTATATGTTGCCTGTTCCTTTCTTCAGAAAAAAGGTGCTGGATCTCGCTATCAAGATGCTGGGTAAGATCGGCTTTGATGCTTGTTGTCTCTTGAAGAGCTACCATCTGGACTTCAGAACGCATCTCAGAGAGCGAACATTTTTCGGACACCCGGGTTTCTTGGGCCAATACTTGGGATTTTATCTCACCGATAGTTTGTGAGATCTCGGCTATTAGTGATGCTACCAAGTTTTTTAAAAATGAGTGAACAATTTCCTGAAAGGCCGCTTGAGATGGGATTTTGTCAATGATCTCATTTTTACTAAAATGTGACTGCTTTTTTGTTGAAATCTATAAAAAGGATATCGTTTTCGACCGTTTAAAATTTTTTTTTATCAAGGCTAAAGTTTTTTTTCCTAAAAAAATGGGAAGTATTCATCATATTGCTAGTAATGGTGATGCTGTTATGACCAAATTGCGTTGCTATCTGACTGGGATGACAAGCGAAGGAACAGATCTTATTGAGAGCAGTGGGCTCTATATTGGTATTAAATAAAAAAAAAACAAGTTTTTTTTAACTGAAAATAAGGAGGGACATTAAAACTTAAACCGAACAGAAATTACCCGTATATGAAAGGGGCCGTTCCCTCCTCAACACCTCACTCTTTGCGCTACAAATTTGACTCTTTCTCTCAACTCTACTTTTATAACAATAAAAACTTAAGCGTAAAGAGCAGGGCGTTGAAAAGGGAACAACCCCTTTCATATATGGGGTAATTTCTGTTCGTTTTAAGTTTTAATGTCGCTCCTTACTTTCAGCTAAAAAAAAAACTTGCTTTTTTTATTTAATTTCTGAACTGTTTTTAGTTTATCCATGTTTTGATCTCGACTCTTTGCAGATGAATAATTAAAAAGAAATATGCATATTTATTTATTTGGCTAAATGGCTTTCCCATAGTTTTGATCAAACGATTTTGAGAAAAAGGAGGGGGAGGCCCAGTTGCCCTCCAACTTTTTTGGGTACTTAAAAAGGCAACTAGAACTTTTAGTTTTTTATGAACGTTTTCATTAGTAAAAGATATATGTAACTTACGAATTAGCTTACGTAACATACTTCTATATTCGTATATTTTTACTAAGTATATGAGAGGGTTCACCCACTCGTCAATACCTCACTCTTTCAACTAAAGCTTAAATTTTGTCTTAATTCCTTAAGAATGACACCTGAATCATAAAGGCCGTAGAATAAATAGTTGAAATTACTAAAAATACTTTAACATAAAGAGTGAGGTAATAGGAGGAGGTGAATCCCTTATATGTGTAATATTTTTTGTTTTTTTTTTAGTTTTAATTCTGCTCCTTACTTTCAGTTGGAAAAACTTTGTCATAATTATTTTTTCATATTTATTTTTTCATTATTTTTTTTAATAATGCTAGAAAATGCTGCGCCCCCTTCATGGAAATCTTCTTCCCCCAGGACGAATTCATCCATGAAAAGTTTCCCCCACATAACCCCCTCTTCTCAACCCCTCCTCCCAACCAATAAAATCCCCCTGAAAACGTCTCTACACTTCCCAATAACCATTACTATATGCAAACACTGGTTAAAGTTTGTAACTTGCAGCCCCTCCCACGGGAACTGTGGAAGAGGAAGTCGTAACCAAAGACATAGTTATAAAATTTTTTGACTATATTGAACAAAATGGCTATCTCAGAATTTTGATCCGACAACTTATGAGAGTGGGAAGGGACCTAGGTGCCCTCCAATTATTTTGGTCACTTAAAAAGGACCATATTATACGGAATTCTGATACCGATACCGAAAGTTATATCGAAAGAATTGCATTTTTATGCTGATTTTAAATATATAAGTTTCATTAAGTTTAGTCTTACCTATTAAAAGTTAAGAGCCTGAGAACATTTGCCTTATTTTATAAAATAGGGAGAAACACCCCTTAAAAGTCATTGAACCTTAGCAAAAATCACATTATCAAATTCAACGTATTAGAGAACCTTACTGTAGAAGTTTCGAGCTCCTATCAAAGTTTCGAAAGTTTAAAAAACGGAATTTTGATACCAATAGTTACGTCAAATGAATTGCGTTTTTATGCTGATTTTTAATATTTAGCTTTCATCAAGTTTAGTCTTACCCTTGAAAAGTTACAAGTCTGAGAAAATTCACCTTATTTTCGAAAATTGGTAAAAATACCCCTTAAAAGTGACAGGATCTTAACGAAAATCACACCATCAGATTCACTATATCAGAGAATTGTAGAGTAAGAGTTTCAAGCTCCTATCTACGAAAATGTGGAATTTTGTATTTTTTGCCACAAGACAGATCACGGATGCGTGTTTAATTGTTTTTTTTTCCAGGGGTTATTGTATCGACCCAGTGGTCCTAGAATGTCGCAAGAGGGCTCATTCTAACGGAAATTAAAAATTCAAGTGACCTTTTTAAGTGACCAAAAAATTTGAGGGCATATAAGCCCCCTCCCAAGCTTAATGTTTCCCAAAGTTACTGGATCAAAATTCTGAGATAGCCATTTCATTCATCATAGTCAAAAAACCTAGTAACTATGTCTTTGAGGAGGAATTAATCCGCTACAATCCCCATGGGAGGGGGTGCAAGGTACAAATTTTGACCAGTGTTTACATATAGTAATGGTCCCTCCTCAAAATCCTCTCTTTACGCTAAGTTTTTTTGATGTTTTAAAAAGTAGAGTTGAGAAAAAAGTCAAACTTTTGTGTAAAGAGCAGGGTGTTGAGGAGGGAACAGCCCCTTTCATACACGGATTAATTTCTGTTCGTTTTAATGTTGCTCCTTACTATCAGTTAAAACAAACTTGTTTTATTTATCTAATAAGTAAAAAGATCCAGATTGGCTGTGCAAAGATTGTTACAAATAGTGGGAGGTATAATAGATGTGTGCTGGGCAAACTTTATTCTACTTTCTGTGATCATTCTTTCCTTTATGTTCAGGTCTTTTCTCCTTTCTTAATAATGGTAAATTAAACAGAATTCGAATACATTATTACAAATTTATCTTCCAATCAAGGACCTCTTAAACAACAGAAAAATTACTAATTTTAAAACATGTATTGGGAAACTCGTACAACTGCACTTCACATCAGCTAACAGTTGCACTTCACAACAGTTTCCATCCTGTACTGAAAACCAAGTACAACTGCACTTCTATACAACAGGTAAGAAATTGTGTTTATAATTAAAACATAGACTGAATAACACAAAACACAAGAGGAAACATGCTTCCGAATAACAGCAAACACATCACCATGCTCAAAACGGAAAGACCCGCCGAACGTTTCCATAAATTCAAGAAAAAAGCAAAAATAAGGTATGAAAAATTCTGCACGAACATTATTACTTAGGGATTTAAAAGAAGCAAAAAAATCAGTTAAATTATAGCATAGCAAAATAACGTGGCTTTATTTACCTAGTTTTTTTAGGTGTTGTTTTTTTTATTATTATTTCTTTCAGCTCGAATAAAGCAATAGAAAAACAAATGGAAGACAAACTTTCTAATTCAAGGACGTAATTTGCTATAGGGCAGGGGGACAACTGTACCTCTCAGACCTCGGTTTGCCACTCCCCTCCCCCCGACCCTTGTTTACCCCCCCAGCTGAAACTTAGTTTCTTCCAAAATCTTGCCAAAAAAAAGAAGATAAGCCTGCCTAATTCAAGCATCCAAAGAAACAGGCCAAATTTTTTGTACATCTTTACCTTTATGGTACTATATGCCTCATGTCTCACTTTTCACTGTCATTTTCACTTGATTTGGGAAAATTGGCTCCAAGTTTACCCCACCTCCACGATTCCAACGAAATTATACCACTGTTCTAACTTAAGAAAAATGTTGGATTGTTTCAAATAAATATGAATATTATTATTTTTACTAACAAACAAATGAAATTGGAGAGGTATACAATACATATATCAACATTAGGTAGTCGATCAGTTCACTTTCTAGCCCAAGTCTAAAACATGAGAGGAATATGCCACTTTTGTTTCAGGGACAAATACGTATTGTTAGCAATAAAAACGAATAAAAATATTCTTATCCAAAAATTGACAAAACCTGATTGGTATACAGAACACAAAGTGAAGTTAGGTAGTCACTGAGTTCATTTTCTAGCTCAAGTCAAAAACTAGAGACAGATACGCCCCTTCATTTCAGGAAAAATTATATAATTACAATGGGGATTGTGGGGGAGTAAGTCGTACCCAAAGACATAATTATGAATTTTTTTGACTATGTTAAACAAAATGGTTATCTCAGAATTTTGATCCGACGACTTATGAGCGTGGGACGGGGGCGTAGGCGCCCTCCAATTATTTTGGTCACTTAAGAAGGGCACTAGAACTTTTTATTTCTGTTCGAATGAGCCCTCTCGAAAAATTCTAGGACCACTGGGTTGATACGATCACCCCTGGGGAAAAAACAAAACACAAACAAAACACGCATCCGTGATTTGTCTTCTGGCAAAAAATACAAAATTTAATTTTTTTTTATAGATAGGAGCTTCGAACTTGTACAGTAGGGTTCTCTGATACGCTGAATCTGATGGTGTGATTTTCTTTATAATTCTATGACTTTTAGGGAGTCTTTCCTCTTATTTTCTAAAAAAGGGCAAATTTTCTCAGGCTTGTAGCTTTTGATGGGTAAAACTAAACTTGATTAAACTTATATATTTAAAATCATCATTAAAATGCGATTCTTTTGATGTAGCTATTGATATCAAAACCCCAGTTTTTTTAGTTTTGGTTGCTTTTTAGCCGGGTCGCTCCTTACTACAGCTTGTTACCACGAACTGTTTGACATCAAACAGTTCGTGGTAGCGAACTGCAGTAAGGAGCGACCCGGCTAAATAGTAACCGAAACTCTAAAAAAAAACGGAATTTTCATACCGAAAGTTATATCGAAAGAATTGCATTTTTGTGTTGATTTTATATATATAAGTTTCATTAAGTTTAGTCTTACCCATTCAAAGTTATGAGCCTGAGAACATTTGCCTCATTTTACAAAATAGGGGAAAACACCCCTTAAAAGTCATTGAACCTTAGTGAAAATCACATAATCAAATTCAATGTATTAGAGAACCTTACTGTAGAAGTTTCGAGCTCCTTTCGACGTTTCGACAGTCTAAAAAATGGAATTTTGATACCAATAGTTACGTCATAATTGCGTTTTTATGCTGATTTTAAATAAATAGCTTTCATCAAGTTTAGTCTTACCCTTGAAAAGTTACGAGCCTGAGAAAATTTGCCTTATTTTAGAAAATCGGTAAAAATACCCCTTAAAAGTGATAGGATCGTAACGAAAATCACACCGTCAGTTTCAGCATATCAGAGAATTGTAGAGTAGGAGTTTCAAGCTTCTATCTACGAAAATGTGGAATTTTGTATTTTTTGCCACAAGACAGATCACGGATGCGTGTTTAATTGTTTTTTCCCAGGGGTGATCGTATCGATCCAGTGGTCCTAGAGTGTTGCGACAGGGGCTTATTCTAGCGGAAATTAAAAATCCTAATGATCTTTTTAAGTGACCAAAAAAATTGGAGGGCACATATCCCCCCTCCCAAGCCCATTTTTCCCAAAGTTACTGGATCAAAGATCTGAGATAGCCATTTTATTCATCATAGTCAAAAAACCTAATAACTATGTCTTTGGGGACGATTTGCTCTCCTACAGTCCCCATGTGAGGGGTCTTAAGTTACAAATTTTGACCAGTGTTTACATATAGTAATGGTCCCTCCTCAAAACCCTCTCTTGCCGCTAAAGTTTTTTGATGTTTTAAAAACTAGAGTTGAGAGAAAAAGTCAAACTTTTGCGTAAAGAGCAGGGTGTTGAGGAGGGAACAGCCCCTTTCATAAACGGAGTAATTTCTGTTCGTTTTAAGTTTTATTGTCGCTCTTACTAGCAGTTAAAAAAACTTGTTTTATTTATTTAATAAGTAAAAAGATCCAGATTGGCTCTGCAAAGATTGTTACACATAGTGGGAGGTATAATAGACGTGTGCTGGGCAAACTTTATTCTACTTTCTGTGATCATTCTTTCCTTTATGTTTCAGGTCTTTTCTCCCTTCTTAATAATGGTAAATTAAACAGAATTCGGATACATTATTTTAAATTTTGCAAATTTATTCTGTATCTTTCACCTTGGACAAAAAACCGAATTCTTGTTAGAAAATTTTCAGTTCATGATATAACTTCGAAATTAGAGATTCTTCACAGAAAACTGCAGTACAGCTTTTACGTGCCTATCCCCTCAAAGACGCCTTATCCGTTTTTTTCGTTGATTTTGTTTTTCATATGACTCAAATATGATTTGAAATTGTTTATCTTATGTTATTGTCCAATGAAAAACAATTTACATACATTAATATCAGTGCTTGATATTTAATTTTTATTTTGCAGTTTATAAATTTAGATAAAATATAAGGCAAATATATAAAAGAAATTTTACATCAGAGTCAATATAGACTTGGTGTTTTCATTAGTTATCAGACTTCACATATTTACCTTCACTTAAATAATTTTTGGAATGTTGGTTAATCTGAGGATCGTAACTGTGAATCGGATGTCCAGCATACGAATATTGAGTTCTGTTATCACAATAGACTGTAACAAATACTTCAGCTGTAAATGCTATCTGAAACGTTAAAGATAACTCGGAGAATATTAACAAGGGCCAGGTGTACTCAGGGAGGCCAAATTTTTTTTAAGGAGTGTGTCATATTTTTTCCGAAAATTTGCTTTTTGTGTCACTTCAGATTCCATAATGTGTCACAAAATGTGTCTTATTTTTTTGCTACAAGGGGTATCATAGTTAATTGTCAAATCTTTATTTAGAGTTTTGAATATGTAATCTTTACCAAATCAGTTAAAAAGGAGTAAACTTAACCTTATCCTATTATCTTGGGATCATGACCTTTTTGTGACGTCATGAAAGAAATAGAAACATTCGATTAAATTAATGTTACACACTACGAATTTGTGTCTGGGCGGCCAACGAGGCAAGTTTACATTTATAAAAGTTTTAGGGACAATCAATTCCGACAGCAAATTGAAAATAGACTTTTCGTATGACATCGTAATCGTAATCTGCTCTATGCTTAATCGGCTTTATTGGCTAAGCTTTTTATTAACTCAATATGTAAGCCATTCAACCAGCTTCAATCTAGTATTTTTGTCATATTTTTTGGTGCCTTTTTAGGCCAGATGGATTATTCTGAAGGAAAGACATCTCTGGAAATTTGTAATCTTGTCCGAGGCTGGATACCCCTCCTGTACTCCTAAAAATGGAAGTTGCTGCTTATGCACATAGCTCTGGTAAACTGCATGTTGTTTAATTTTTACTATTAAGTACATACCAGTTGACTACATCAAATACTCAATCAAGAAGTATTCAACGTGCATTTTGATTTAAAATTTCCGCCTATGGCTGTTTTTTTCGCGTGGTTTAAATTTTAAATACGGTGATGGCATCTGTTCTGTATTCTGCACTGTTTGTGTACTACTGCCACCGTTAGGCAGCGCTATTCCCTTCCATCAATTTGTAGCTTTTCTGGAGGTAGAAAATTGAAATTTTACTTTTCTTTTATTACCATTTAAAAATCCAGACTAGGATGAAAAAAATATGTCATTTTTTGGAAAAATGTGTCATTTTTGTCAATTGTGTCATTTTTATTGAAAAATGTGCCATTTTCGTCGATTGTGTCATTATTTCGTCTGAATGTGTCATTGTGTCACGTAACATCAAATTGTGTCATTTTGACACAAAATGTATCAATTTGGCAGCCATGCTCCTATTCAGAGGTTCCGGCGTTAACCAGATCCACTATGGGAGCTTCAAAAATTGTTCACATCCGAAAACGCTATTATATCATGTTTTTTATTATTATGTTCAGTAATTATATCTTTGAAGATTAAAACCCTTAGGGCAAGGGTTGTAAGTTATGCCCCATGGGCAAATAACGTTTTATGGAAAGGGTGGTCATATAAAATTTAGAGGGGGTTCATTCGATTGAAAGTTAGAATTTCTAGTGCCAGTTTTAATAGTCTAAAGTAATTTGAGGGCGACCAGCGCCCCTCGCTCAAAATTTCCCCAAGTGCATTCAATTAAAATTTTCAGACAGCTGTTTGCCTCAGCATAGTTGAAAGGTCCAGTAAAAGTCAAGTTGTAGTGTCATTTCCATTAGTCAAAAGTGATAGGAGGACTTCCAGTCTATGTCTCTACGCCCAGCATTTCCCCAAACATATCCGATCAAAATATTAAGATTGCCATTTTTTTAAGCGTATTTGAAATGTTCAATAATTATGTCTTGGAGACAACACCGCAACCCTCTCTCATGACCCTTTGGGCGTTATAAGCAATTATTGCAGTATAATAGCAGTTGTGCATTGTTGACATTTAAGATTTTTCTGTAAAGGATGGTCTCATAGACTTTAGAGAAGGCTCATTCAGTGTGAAATCCAAAATTCTAGCTCCCTTCTTGAAATTCAGGAATGATTGGACAGCAGCCATTTTCTACTAAATTATTCCGGCAAAAATTTTGAAATAGCCGTATATGAGTCGTAGCGTCCTTTTTAAAGTCAAAAATAATAGGAGAACAGCTACCCCCCACCTCAAGTTTTACCCCCAAGTGTATCTGATAGAAATTTTACGATAGCAATTTTGTTTAAATTGTCTAAACATCATATAAATAGGCCTTCAGGGTCGAAACAACCCTTCAGGACCTTAGGACAAGAGTTACAAAATATGTACCAAAGCCACATAAGCTTTTTATGGAAGGTGTGATCACATTTGCTTTAGAGGAGGCTCATTTAATTGGAAATTTATTTGATTGTATTTCTCTTCATTTTGGCTTAGTTGAACTTTACTTTTTGGAAAAAACTTGTTATGTGAAAAATTTTTTTAAGTTAATTACTTAAAAGGATAATTTATCAAAATTCCTGTCTTGGCTTTGAAGATACTGTTGGCTTATTTCGAAAAGCTCCAAGCAAACAATACTAAAGTTAAGTTTTCACATACAGCTATTACTATCTGGTTGTTCTTGCTATGAAAGAGGCCAAATCAACAGTAGTCCCTAGATGGTCCAAGTGTGCATAGCTTCAGATAGCAAAGCAACGCGCGAAAATGTGGCTAAGCATTTGTATTGCACGTGGAAGACCTGCATATGGATATGTTCTGAGTTGAAACGGAAAACTAAATGGAAAAATAAGCTGAGCTGAAAAAATACCGTGTTATTGGACAACATTTCACCAGAAAAAATAAATCGTGGCAAAATATAATTTGAACTTATGAAAGTTCACCTAGTTCTTCTCTGACTACGGATGATTGGAATTCTTATTACACGTCAGTGTATGAGATCAAAAATCTTGCCATAAGCAAATATTATTAAGAGGAAGTTTCTATCTGGCTTGGACGTTTTTCAGAACAGGATTACGTTGTCACCATATCACTGAAATATCAAAAAACCACCGTTTCCAGATGTGCGTCACTAGGGGTATTGTTCCTGACAGATTCCTAAACGGAATTATAACATCGTGCGAAGAAAGGGAAAAACACCGATGATTATAAATCTTACAGACCTATCAGTATATATCTGTATATCGCGTATTTGAGTAAAATGTTTGAATTTGCTATTTACAGAACTAAGAAGGCAGTATTCATAGTTCTGTTATTTTCAAACATGCAATTTCTAAGATTCTGAACCCCATCTCTTCATCTCTTCTACTTCACGGTACCGAATTATTTTATATAGCTTACGCGGATGGTGTTCTTCTTCCCAGCAGATTGAATACAGACTTACAAGATAACTTAAATAGACTACAAAACGAATTTCTGTCAATCGGACTTCTATTAAAAAAATGAAATAAAAAAAACAAGTTTTTTAACTGAAAGTAAGGAGCAACATTAAAACTTAAAACGAACAGAAATTACTTCGTATATGGAAGAGGCTGCTTCCTCATCAACGCCCCGCTCTTTACGCTAAAGTTTGACTCTTTCTCTCAATTCTTCTTTTTAAAACAATAAAAAAAACTTTAGCGTAAAGAGCGGGGCGTTGATGAGGAAGCAGCCTCTTTCATATACGAAGTAGTTTCTGTTTCATTTTAAGTTTTAATGTCGCTACTTACTTTCAGTAAAAAAAACTGGTTTTTTATATTTAATTTCTGAACGTTTTTGAATCAATGCATGTTCTGATTTTGGCTCTCCGCAGAGGAATAATTAAAACGAAATTTGCATATTTTTTTTGGCTAAATGGCTTTCTCATAATTTTGATCGAATGATTTTGAGAAAAAAAGAGCGTGGGAGGAAGCCTAGTTGCCCTCCGATTTTTCGGTTAATTAAAAAGGCAACTACAACTTTTAATTTTTTACGAATCTTTTTATTAGTAAAAGATTTACGTAACTTATAAATTAGCTTACATAAAGAACTTTTGTATTCTCGTGTTTTTATTATATATATGAGGGGGTTCGCCCCCTCGTTAGTACCTCGCTCTTTACACTAAAGCTTAAAGTTTGTCCCAATTCATTAAGAATGACCCCTGAATCACAAAATCCGTAGAATAAATAGTTGAAATTACGAAAAATACTTTAGCTTAAAGAGCGAGGTATTAGGAGGAGGTTAGCCCCTCATATGGGTAATATCTATTTGTTTTAAGTTTTAATGCTGTTTCTTACTTCCAGCTGAAAATACTTTTTCATATTTATTTTTTCATTGTTTTTTAAATAATGCTAGTAAATCCTGCGCTCCCTTCATGAAAATTTTCTTCCCCCATGACAAATTCTCGATGGAAATTTCCCCCAGCATATCCCCCTCTTCTCAACCCCTCCCCTCAACCAAAAAAATCCTCCTGAAAACGCCTGTACACTTCCCAATTACCATTACTACATGTAAGCACTGGTCAAAGTTTGTAACTTGTTGCCCCTCCCACGGGGACTGTGGTGGAGTAAGTCGTCCCCAAATACATAGTTGTAAGTTTTTCGACTACTCTGAATAAAATGGCTATCTCAGAATTTTGATCTGTTGACTTTGGGAAAATAATTAGCGTGGGAGGGGGCCTAGGTGCCCTCCAATTTTTTTGGTCACTTAAAAAGGGCACTAGAACTTTTCATTTTCGTTAGAATGAGCCCTCTTGCAACATTCTAGGACAACTGAGTCGATACGATCACCCCTGGAAAAAAAAACAACAACAAAAAAACAAACAAACAAATAAACACGCATCCGTGATCTGCCTTCTAGCAAAAAATACAAAATTCCACATTTTTGTAGATAGGAGCTTGAAACTTCTATGGTAGGGTTCTCTGATACGCTGAATCTGATGGTGTGATTTTCGTTAAGATTCTATGACTTTTAGGGGGTGTTTCCCCCTATTTTCTAAAAAAACGCAAATTTTCTCAGGCTCGTAACTTTTGATTGGTCAGATTGAACTTGATGAAAATTATATATTTAAAATCAGCATTAAAATGCAATTCTTTTGATGTAGCTATTGGTATCAAAATTCTATTTTTAGAGTTTTGGTTACTATTGAGCGGGGTCGCTCCTGGCTATTCAATACGGCTAAGGGCGATAGTGTTTCCATTATAAATCATTCAATCCCTCATGTGTCAGAGTTGAAATACATCAGATTAATGATTTCTGAATCGTTCCACAAAACGAAAACATCCATTATGAAGCACACAACCACCACCATTAAATGTGCTTGTGGGATTGTTGTTCCAAATCAAATTGCAACTTTTCAACTTTCATCTTTTTCTTTATTCAACTGAAAAAATACAAAAACAATATTATGCCCCAACAGTGGGCAGAGCTCGTAAGGCTGGGACAGTGCAAAAACATATATGAAACATCAACATCTCGTCGTAATAATGATTTCAAAATTTAATACGGCAAAAAACAAACAACATAGAAAAAAAAATCATAAAAGAGAAGTAACAAGGATAAGTAAATAAATGAATATCGGGCAGGAGGGGCGTGGGAGGCCGTCCCAGACAAAAGAACACAAAAACAAAACACACAATTAAGAATATCAAATAATTTGATTTTCCATCATCAAGGATGAATATTCAAAATTTTAGCAAACAATCTTTAATATTTGCTTTTTTAAATTTAGCTGAGAATTTTGGGATAGAACAAACATAATTTTATCATTCAGCTTATAATTTTTAGCAATGAAGGGTATTTGGTACCTAATCGAAAACCTTGACCTTTCAGAACTTACGAAAGGAATTCGGTACATCTCAGACCTCCGACAATCCGCATGAGGAAGTAAAGTTAAAAGAGATTTGTCATAGAAATAATTTTTAGAATTCTGGGTTTGAAAATGACATATGGAAGTATTTAAAATTCGTATATTATTAAAACCTTATAAATTTAAGAAGAGGAATAATGTTTTAGTTCCGAAACATTTTCAAGTTTTGAAGGTCGATGTAAGAAATTTCCAAGTATTCTTATTGCCCTATTTGTAGTACCTTCAAGGGTTTTAAATGCTTCCAAAATGTATTAAGATATACAACTGAGCAGTAATTCAAATAAGAAGTAATTAGAGAATGGTAAATTATTTTTAAAATGGTAAAAGGAAAAATATTGTTCAAACGATGCATCGACCCAATGTTTTTAGCAAGTTTTAATCTTAAATACTCAATATGATTATGAAATGACAAAAGGGGATCAAGAAAAACTCCTAAATAACGATATGATTGGACCCTACAAGTTTTTTGATCACCAACTTGAAGCTCCGGCAATACTTCGGGAATAGAAATTGGGGCGATACTCCAGCAAATCACATACTTCTATTTATAATTCAGTTTTCCAACCTTCCGTTATGTACATAATCGGTGCAGCCCATTTACTTGCCGAGTGTGATATAATACTCTTTGGGGTTTACTGTTCTTGAAGACTTTTTTACTTTATTAGGCAGCCCCAGTCTCCATTGGTCCTTTTTAAGGCTAAGAAGGCAATTCAAGGGCATCTGAAATGGCTTTTTTCAGAAAAGTCTGTTTTTCGATAAAATAAAGCTGTTTTTACTACTCGGCCGACTTCGCCTGAAAAAGCCACAATGAAGACAGGGCTTTATACTAGTGTTACATGCCATGGTTTGTCACTTACCGTTAATTAGCTTACACTTCGGAGCCTTTGACCCCTATGAACCTTAAAAGAAACAGTGTGAAAGTTTTACTTTGCCGATATGATACCGCCATTAAGCTACTTATGTTGGTTCTGATTTGATGTCTTTTAATGGAGGATTCAAACTTAGCATAATGTGAAAATGGAGTAGTAGATTGGAATGCTAGAGTTCTTTAAATGGTATCGGGATAGCCCAATGACATTTTAATCATTAAAGTAACAATAATTTATTTACCTACCATCTATAAAAGATTACAGTGGAGCAAGGAAAAATAGAAGGAAAAAACTAAATACACCAATAAAATGAAACACTTAAGTTAATATTAATGGAAAATATTATCTATTTAGAACTACTTTTATCACAGAATTTTAATAGATTCTCCACCATTGCTTGATTGGATTCATTATTCCAAATTTTTCAAGACGGGAATATTAGTGCCGCTTAGGAATAACCAACAGAAACTTTATGTATCTAAAATAGCACTTAATTTTGCAACCGCTAGAAGAAGAAAACGAAAACAACAATCTGTTCTAGGTTTGTTAAGCTTTATCTATTGATGCTGTTGGCTAGTTGAGATCTCTCCTTAAACGTTTAATGGTCAGGCTATTCAGAAATAAATAGCCTATGCAAAGCAAATGAATGTTGGTTCAATTTTAAAGATAGGCCTATGCATTGTTGAGATAGCCTAGCTAATAAATAGACTTACCCTTAGAATTAGATTGCTATTATCCTACAAGTGGTGCTATTGACAAGAAACATGTTAATTAAAAAGTTCTTACTTTGTAATGCCTAAGCTATGCAGAAAAACTGTTGGTAACACATATTTGAAGGTGCTTCCACTTATCATTTGTGCCATCCTCCCATACATCATTCTTGTTTTGATCTGTGTATCTCTGTCTTGTCTGCTGACATGAGTGTTGCTCTTGTCTGACAAGACTGTCTATTCTATGACTTGATAGTCAGTGTAGTTTGACTGTCAATTTCCTTGTCCTGTTGTCCAGTGACAAAATTAGAAAAAATTCCAAAAAAAGCATCAAGACTAGACAAGAGTGACAAGACTAGATGCAAAAAACACAAGGCTTTAATAGGGTGGTAGCCTAATTCAAAATTGAATCATTGCTTAGTCAAGTGAGAAAATGATTCCAATTTTACTTGAGTAAGTGATAATTCAACTTTGAATTGCCACCATACTAAATGAAACTGTCATCATTTTAGAGGATAGATATGAAAATTATAAACTCACTTGACATAGTGACATTTAATTTTGAATTGCTGTGTTCCTGACTGTATCAGCCTACCTCTTTGTGAAGGGTGGGCCATGAAACAAAGTTAGGATGAGTAGCCTATTTTTATCTGAAGACACTGTAGACTATACATCTTGGTAGAAAACATGCTAGAGTTTTGGTAATATTGACATTTGATTTATTACTAGCATTCTGCACTTTTTGTCTGCGTATTTATTTGTTTAATTTGGAATATTATACCACAATAAGGTAGCTAAAATGCATAATATTCAATTCAAAATTTAATGTTGCTTCCAAATGCAGTCATTTCTTGCAGATATTCCTTTCAGAAATTTAGAAAATTCATCACTGGCAACTTTAGATTCTATAGGAAGATGAAGGGATTCAGTGCTGGCCTCTGGGTGGTAATTTGGGCAACCTAGGCCCTGAGTACCAAGCTAGCTGAAAACTAAACCAGAGATATGTTTTCAAATTCTAGAATCTAGAAATTCAAGAATTTTCTAAATTACCTGCAAAAAATGATTGTTTTCTAATTCAGATAAGGATTGAATTCTGAATCAAATAGTATGTTTATTGCTATGCTAATTTTCTTAGCTATCTCATTTTGGTCCTATATTCCAAATTTACCATTTGTTTCTCCACTTCAGCTTACAGGACAGCTTAGAGGAACAAGTGACCTACTAGGAAATCAAATCCTGTTTTGGTACCATCCAACTTATAATTTTAATATAGTGTCTCCTTTCTTGACATGGATGCTCCAATGTGAAAATTAATGGGATATTTAGGTCAGTTCCAGAAAAATTATTAGAGGTTTGGTAGCAAAAAAAGTATGCTGGGTTTGATTGAAAAGCAGTTCAAATGGGATAAGATGTCCTCAAGTACTAGAACTCAGAATTTGGTGCTGATAATAGACAGTGCCATAACTAGGGGCGGGGGGGGGGGGTATGAGGGGGTAAATGCCCCCCATACCTTTTTTTAAAGAATTTTGTCTGCACATTGCTCCCAATGACATTTTTCTTTTCTTTTTTTTAGAGACCTGAAAATTCATTTTCAACAGAAAAATTAAGCTTTGTGGCACTGACAGTTGCAATCTCTGCTATCCAATGTTCATCAAAATAGTATAATCAGCACCAAATATTAGATTCTGTTGAATATACTTTCAATTATTGGCATCTTGGTACATACTTACTTATAGTTGTTGGCACTGAACTGAAACTTTTTCTCTGGAAACTTGAAATAAAAATTTATTGGGATTACTAAAATTTTATAAAGAAGCATTTTGTTTTACATGTACAACAATAGTAGGGTATTTTTTAATTGGAATTATCATACAAAATTTGAAACAATTAAAGCTTGTTGTCACCTTTTGTAATATTATCAAACAGGAACACTTCAATTTTTTGCCAATAGGTGGGACCCTGAAATTTTGAATTCATATCTGAGGATTCAATTTGACACCTTATTCACCAAAAGGAGGGTGAGAAAAAAAAAAAACTAGGAAAAAATAAACTTCTCAGTTCTAAATGTTTGGTATCTAAATTCTATGGTATCACTTTCTAAGATTTTTGCTTCCTTGAAAGGATGTCTGAGGGACTAATCTGAAGAGAAATAGACATTCCAGCTGTAGGTTCCAAAAATTATTGGCGCTTTGCACCAGAAAATGCTACCTTAGGCATTCACTCAGTTCTTCTATCTGCAAGGAAATAAAACAAAATGACATTTCCTAACTCTCATTTCAAAAAAAAACTCCATTGCAAGGTTAATTTTTATTAAAACGGTAGGCACTTCTTTAAAAAGGTTTATAAGAGGTGAAGAAATGGAAGACAAAATACGATTGATAAAGAAACTTCTAAATCCAAAATTTTTTTCCACTCTGCAGGATAATATTTTGTTTTAAATTATTTGATTCCTTGCAATGATGTTTTAGGGGCTAATTGAAAAGAGAACATTAGAGCCATGGGCATGCTCAGCTTCTTTTCTAGGGGGGGGAGAGCAGCTAGTTCTGTGATGAAGGGCAGGGGACTGAAATTATATTGGTAGTTCACAAAACCTTACATTGTCAGGAGTTCTATCATACTTATGAGATCTTTATTAATAAGTAATCACCAAAAATCATAAATCATCAGTAAGCTTCAGCATTAATCTTCTTGGATTAGAGCCAAATCTTTCCAAGACATCACTGATAATCGCTTCTTCTTTGACTTTTATTCTGTGATTCAAGCTGTTTATTTCCAGCTTTTTCAACGATCTACTCTCTATCAAATGCTTTTTTAGCCATCTGCCTTTTTTAACTGCTTTTTCAACCATCTGCTTTTTCAGCCATGTTCAGTGTAAATTTGAAGTTCTAGGGAGGGGGCAGCTACCCCCCTTTTATATGCCTGTGATTAGAACCACATCATTAGTACATTCCAGTTGTAGGTCCCATAATAATGTGTTGCATTGCACCAAAAAATATGGGTTTTAAAAGGCAAAAAAATAAGGAATAATACTTTTTTTAGTCAAAATTTCTAAAATTTTAGGGCTTCATGGCTGAAAGTGCTATGTCTGCCAAATGATTTGTACTCAATGAGAGAGGTTGGTGCACCATTGCAGATCAGCAGCACGTTTTGTATGCACATTATAGACTTGTCAGCATATTATCAAGCTTTGTCTACCCTTAAAATTGGCTCAGTATGCCACTGGTAATAGACAACACTCCAGTAATGAACTGTGTTTCTAAGTAGGCTCAGGTTAAGATCTGTTGCAGGTATATATATATATATATATATATATATATATATATATATATATATATATATATATATATATATATATATATATATATATATATATAGCCAACTGATTGTGTACATATGTCCAAATAATTACTTAGCATCAGCTCTAGAATTCAGTTGCATAGCTTTTTTTAAATTAAAAAGCCCCTCAAATTTTGTCATACAACTGTTTAAGCAAATAAATAGACTGAAGTTAGTAGTAATCAAAGTATAGGAGAGTCAAAAATGGCATAGTACATGGCAAATTGTGATGGTACTCAGTATATTCATTAAAGGTTGAAAATTTGGTTGATTTGATAGTTGTTTCTTTCTGAAGGATGTCTGACAGTTTTCTCATGTAAAAATGTACTTGGTTGAGTGAGTTTTTTTTTGCTTACTTAGCTTGCTTTTCGTTTTCAGAGCGCTTGTTTTGCTGAGTAATGGGGAAGTACAAGCTTAAAAATGAGTGATTGAAGGAAAAAGATGATATAGGTCATTTATATGGTGATTGGTGCATATCTGATCCACAGAAAAAAGTAGGATTTTTCTTTCATAGAGATAGTCAGAAATCCCTCTCTTTTGCTAAAGGCTCTATTACTCTCAAACAACATGCTAAAGGTGAAGATCATAGGTCAAATACAATAATGAAACTACACCCTGGTCAGTTTGTGACTGACAGCTCTCCCAGCTAGAACTTCCCAAAGTTCCCATCCAAATGTCATAAGTACAATGTTTTTGAAAGAAGCTCTATAAAAATGAAATGCTTTGGTGGGTGAAGTGTCTTTTATCAGATTTTCCCAGCCACAGTTATGATGGCACCAGTGATTTGTTTAAAGTGATGTTTCAGAAAAGTTCACATTGAGCTCTTCCAAGTTCAAATATCTAGTTAATGAGGGTCTGTACCTGTATTTCTGGAATTTATTACTTAAAGATACCAAGGATTCCAATTCTTGTGTATTAGAATATGATGAAACAACAAATTTTGCCAGCAGTAAAGGGTTTCAAATACATGTAAGGTACTTCTCTTGTCAGCAAGCTAAGGTTGTTAGCAGACACCTTGAAACCTCTGTTTATTGGGGAAGCAACAAGTGAACAGTTGAACGAGGGTCTGCTTAAGGCAATAAATAATGCTAGTCTTCAGCTGCAACAGATGATTATGTTGAGCACTGATGGGCCATATGTTAACAAGAAAGTTTTCAAGTTGATTGATGCACTGATTAACCAAGACAAAGGAAAACATCTCTTGGACATTGGCACCTGTAACCTGCATGTCACAAACAGTGCATGTCACAAGAGCCTACAATTTCTCAGTGATGATATTGCAGACCTACTCATTCAATTGTAATATTTTTTTCTGTGGATGGCCCTTAAGATGTGAAGACTTTGAGTCTGTTCAAAAACATGAGTCAGTACTGTAGCACAGGTTTGTGAAGCACATTCCAACTCAATGGTTAACCCTTGTAGAAGTGGCAGAAAGAGTGATTGAACAGTTGAAAGCTATGTAGGCATATTTTTTTATTTTGTCCCAAGGAAAAGATCATCCTTAGCAAGTATAAAAAGATAGTCTTGTTGGTCAAGTTAGAGCTGTTTGTCACTAACATGCACTTTTTCATCTTTAGTGCTACCCTGTATTAAGATTTGTGTACTTATTTTCAGAAGGACAATTCTCTAATTCATATCTTAGCTTTGAAGCTGCAGGACCTAGTTACCTGTGTTCTCTCCTGCATGGTGAAACCAAAACATATTTAGGGGGGAGCTATTGACCCAGGAGCACTAGACAATCATGATAAATATGTATTCTTGGCTCTTGAAAGTATCAACTGCAGCAGAAAGGTGCAATTAGCTTTGGAAGGTGTGAACCAAAAGGCCAAGGCTGCATTTCCATTGGACGTCTGCTAACATTTTATCACTGCCACCTAACATCTGACAGCAAAAATTTCCTCTTCAGGGAAGGAAGACGTGCTGTACCACATGAAATTTCTGCTCGTGTCTTTGAGGAAAGATTTTAGACAGGTGAAGTGGTACTAGCTGTTGTATGCCAATTGCCAATTAGTATTGATGTTGATAGGTTGCAGCATGAGTGGTGTTTGGTCCAGTTAGAAGATGAACCTGAAGATCTACACAACCAACAATTTGACAGCTATTGGACTCACCTCCTGACATATAACAGGGATTGGACCTATCCTAATCTGAAAAGTGTCATATGTGCTAGTCTTTTCCTTTCACATTGAAGTGCAAATGTAGACCATGGTTTCTCTGAACAAGAAAATGCACTTAACCAGCATCAGACATTGATGCTGGAGAGAACTCTCAATGCTAAACTGACCTTCAAAGATGCACTGAAGCTGTATTGTGGGAAAGTTGAATTTTATTCCATCTCCTCTGACATTATTTTTCATTCAAGGTCTGCCCAATTGGCATATGAGGAATATCTTGAAAGTATAGCTGCCAAGAAAGCTGAAGAGATGAAAGAAGAAGAGAGAAAGCAGGACAAAGAAGAAGAGCATCATGCATTGAAAGAAAGCCTCAAAAAGAAGAAAGAATATATAGTTGCATTAGAAAATGATGTGGATAGAAAAAAAAGAACTGTCAGTGCATGAAATAGTTTCAGACAATCTTTCAGAAGGAGTGACCAAAACACTAGATAACGCTCTGGAGTCAAAGGATTTGGTTGGGGTACAGGTAGCAAAGGCCATGTTAGATCCTCTAAAAGCGCAGTGTAAAAAATATGAAGACTTAAAGGCAGCTGCTTAGAAGGTCAAATCCAATGTTAGAAAAAGGAAGGAGGAGGTCATCTCAAATGTTTTCAAAAAGTGGCCAAAAAATACAGCTTAACTCTTTTTGTGTGTATTTTTGTGTGCAATTTTCTCTTTATTTGCATTGTATCCAAAGTGGCTATGTTGAAGTAAATTTAAAGAAATAAGTGAACAGTGCTTGGTATCCCAGTTATTTTCGGTTATTTACATAAAATTGGTCCCTAGTCTGGTCCCTTTTTCCAACCCAAAAAGTCCCTTAAGTGCCTACTTTCAGTCCGTTTTGTCTGTGCAACTGCTGCTCTGTAGTCTTCTACTCATAATTTTTGAAAATCCTTGTGGGATTGCTCTTCAAATAAGGTGCAATATGTCTACCTATCCACTAGAAAGTGGATGGGGGCAAGGTTATGTATGTAAGGCCATCAGTTTGTGCAACATGTCTACCTTTCTACACAAGAAAAGTGGCCAGGAAAGAGAAGGATGGTGCAAGTGCCCTCTTTTCTGCAACTATACAGGTTAAAAATCCTTAAATGAATATAGTTCAAACAGGGGGGAACCATTTTGCTAGAAAGTTGGTATTAAGAAAGGAAAGGAGTCCTCTGGCCCTTTGGTTATTCACCATATCAATTTAAGATACCTACATGATTCCATGTTGAGTAAGGTAGAACATGCCTACCTTTCTACTAATAAATCTGTGGTAGAAGAGTCAAAAGATTGAAGCCATGGGCTTGCTTTTTGCCTCCAATTACATATTGAAGTTCCTTGTATGTTTCTTCTTCTAATAAGATGCAACATACTTGCCCTTTTCTGTAAAACTGGTGGGGATAGGGCAGAAAAAAGGACAACAGGCTATCTTTGTGATTTTAACAATGCTAATTGAAAATCCTTGCATGAAAGGAAGGTGCCAAATCCCTACCTTCTGCTAAAACTTTTGTTCAAAGGAGGAGTAGAGAGACCAGTGGCCAACTTCACTTGTGGAGAGTGAAAATCATTATGGGATTCTCATATTTTCTGAAACTGTGGTGGCCAGAGGGAAGGGTTGGAGGCAGAAAAGTTGTGTGCCTCCAATAATAAAGGTTGAAAGTACCATTGGTCCAGATAGTACCACCAGCGTTTTTGAGCTTAGCTTACTTTCACACCAAATGAAGACTATGTTTTATAATGTGGAAAGTCTTTATCTAATATTTATCTTTTCTTTTTTTTAGTGTGAACCACAAAATGAAATTTTCAGCCATTTGACATTTTCAAAACCGTGAATCTTACAATCAATTTTTTTTTTTAAAGAAAATTTGATATTCTTTAATTTTATCAACTCATCAAGGATTATGGATTAGTCTTGTCACTTTCTGATATCAATACTAAAAGAATAATTTAAAAGTAAATTTCAATTTATTTAGCCATAAGGTAACTGTTAAAGTTTAAGAGTCACATATGGTAAGATTCCTCCATGTTAGTCCTGAATGTAGTATTTAATGTCCTTGAATGCTGCTTTTTTGTTCTCTAATTTGTTCTATTTGTTATTCTAAGAAAACATCTTAAGTGGTAGGACCAGCAAACCATTGCTGTTCTTAAATATTTACAGATTTTAGTTTAACTTCAATTCGAAACTTTTGCCTTCTTGCTTTGCAGCTTGAATAGAGCTTTCTATTCAAAAGAAGAATCAGGATTCAAACAAACAGAAGCTTGTCCAAGCAATTTCATATGGTCCTCCCTAACATTGACTGCAATGCTCTGCTTTGATTCTCATGCTGTAGGCTCTGGCTCATGGACAAGCAAAAACCATTCTATTTCTCCCATGCAAGAATGATATGCAGGTTTAAATATAATGTTTTATTCAACAACCCAGTCAGATGTCCATACTTGTTGTAAAAATTGTATAGGTTAAACCCATACCAATTTCTTGCAGTAAACTGGAATCAGCAGCATAGGATAAAAAAAAAGAAAAAAAGAGCAAAACAGAAGTATTGCTCCTGTGGCATAATTAGCCTATGTAAGGTGGTAAGTTGGAATAAGCAGAAATTACTATAAACTAAATTGTATTAGGAATTTTTTTTTTGAAAAATAAAGAGCACATTTAAATTGAGCAGAAATTAGTTTCCAAAAGATGTCAAATCTAAAACAAGGAAAAATATTCAAGAAGTGAAACCTAAAATGAACAGAACTTACAATAGACAGCAAAACCAATTGTAAAAAGAACATAAATTAGTACACTTAAAATTAGGTTTCTTGGAAATTTTCAAAGTGAAAAGTTGACCGTCAAGAAGAGATACACTACCATTAACATTAATTTCATTAAGAAAAAAAAACAACCATTCAAACAGGATAATTCAACCATCTTGGAGCAGCTGATCAACATTGTCTGTTTTCTGTTGTATATACTTTTACCTAAAGCTTCTTACTCTGAGAGACATATTCTGCAATATTTTAGAGCTAAAATTTTACTGTCTGGAAAAATATGTCATTCCCTAAGAGATGTTCATTTCTTGCTGAATCTAGTGTGTTAGTTGTTTACTTTTAATACTGTTTTTGGAAAGTTAGCTTTATAGCTGTTTTAAATAATTTCTTAGGATTCATTTAACGCATTTGCATAGTTTATTTTTGTTAAGTCATTAGGTGTTAGTTTTTTGAACTTGATTTTCTTTTCAGATTGATCCAATGCTCTCATAGATGATGGTTTATGTTAAGTTAACTCTACTCTTCTGTCTTCTCTCTGGTATTATTTGTCCCCCTGTCCAAGAGACAGGAAATGAAATTGAAAATGAATTGGAGCAGGTTAGTTTAAAAAAAAGAAAAGAATTATCATTAGCACAAAATAAATTTGGGATTTCCAGGGTAATTTGTATTATATAGTTCTTTTATTTCTTGCAAAAGTCTGGCAAATTCTTGTACATTGCTACTAAATATATTTAAGATATAAATATAATTCAAGCAATTGTAGTTGCTCTACAACTGTTTCATCATCTAGCTTCACATAGTATTTTTACACTAACTAAAATAAAAATAGAAATTTAGAGAATTTGGGCAAACAAAATACATGTTTCATTTCGTGACCTTGAATGTGCTTTTTTCTTTTACTTTTACAGCATACAGATGACTCATACATGGCTGATAAAATAATTAGAATTTTGATGTTTCAGGCTCTTAAAGTTGTGTCAATTCACGAAATTAAGCGGGGTGGGGGGCAGTTCATTTTTCTAAAATCTGGAGGGGGTAAATTTGTCGTTTTTCTAATTTATTCCAACGAGAATACAAAAAAAAAGGTATTTTCAATGAAAATATCCCAAAGGTACTTTCACAATCTAGGGAAGGGTACAACCCCCCATGCTACTAATGACCCCACTAGCCTTTTACTGCGGTTTCTAATCAGAGAAATTAATCTTTGACCAAAATCATCACTTTGGTCCTGTTTTTTTTTTGTCGGGGGGGGGGGGTATACACACAGTAGCTACCCTCTGCAAGAATACAAATGAAAAGAAAAAATGAAAACCAACTTAAAATTGGAATAATGAATAGTAAGAATTAATAATGTAAGAGCCTGTTTTAAAGGAGGTTACTAATGCTTTGTCTGTGTCTTTTCGTTGTCAAGTAAGAAGTACCTCCTCTGGATATATAAATTTGTTTTTCAGTACCTCCTAATGGCAGCTCTTGAAGCCTTGTTTTGTTCATCCCATCTCCACCCCCCCCACCATCTATTTCTCTTCTTCTTCTTATTCTAGATTGTGTTTATAATCAACTTGGAAAGTAAAATATAGTAATAGTCGCATAATAGTGTACCTAAAAATCTTTTGATTGTTTAAGTTTTTAACCATCTCTCCCTCTTTCCATTACTCTCTCTACAATCCAAGTAATCTTTTTGAATATCAATTATCCTCTCATTTTTTTTATGAGAGGATCGTATTGTCTTATTTTACACAAGAAAATAAAATTTTGGTATTATTGTTTGAATTGATTTTTTTTTTTTTTTTTTTTTTTTTTTTTTTTTTTTTTTTTTTTTTTTTTTTTTTTTTTTTTAGGGACTTGGTTTAGAATACGAAAGGTATGTCAAAGAAGTTGTCCAAGCATTGGAATCTGACCCTGAATTTAGAAAGAAGCTTGAAAACTCAGACCCAGAAGACATTAAGGTATTTATATGGAGCCTGTAATTTATCCAGTTTCTCATGCAATTTTAAGAATTCTGCACATTGCTGTAAAACAATCAATTTCAGCAAAAATTTGATCGTGCTGGGAAAATGTTGCAAAGTCTAGTGCTGACAACAGAGTTTTTCTTAGAAACTTCTAAGACATGATAACTTGTCATTATTTATACGAAATAATACTAGTTTTTCTTCTTTTCTTTTCTATTTCGTGTATAACAACGTATAGCATACTGTTTGTGGGCAGCATATTTATATTACCCAAAAACCACCTGAATTCTCCAGATGTCCAAAGCCCATCTAATAAATTTGGTTGCGCTGGTTTGTACCATCTTTAGGACTCAATCTCTTCAAGCTCCAGCAATGGGAGTTGACTGAGAGATTTGCATCACTTGGCTTGACCTTAAATGTTTGGCTTATTGGCCATTCTTGACTTATGTGCCTTGTCAATACTTCTCTGAGACTGAAGTACATTTTCTTCATCAGCTATGCTGGACGGGGCTGTCCATCAGAAAATTTCTTGTTTAGTGCTATAAACACAATAGAGGCTTCTAATTGAAGAGACAAAAGAGTAAAAATAGAAGCTCGACTACCGTATTTTTCAATATATGGAAAATAATAACAACTTGCTACTCTTCCCATCTTCATTGTAAGAATCCTAGTCTCCCCTACACAATGGTGCACAATTTTCTCGCACTCGCAACCAGCTTTTCAGTGCCCTCTGTGGTAGGCTCAGTCTCAAGTAAAACTCCTCTCCATGCACTTCTTCAATCTGCTTATAAAACCTTAGAGTACAACACCAGTAAGGCACACCTGAATCTACTTGAGCTGAAGGAACAAATCCAACATGAAATCCTCATGTTTACATCTAATTGTAAGCTGACTTCGCTAGACGGTTATTGGGCAAATGTAATATCTCTAATCAAAACTTGATCATCTGTATAGTCCTTATATGACGTAAATTCGGCAAAACCAAGGCCAACTCTAAGAACCATACTACTAAAATTACTTTGCAAGCCTAATACTTTTATAAAATACATAAATGTAGAGTAGGGCCTTACCGATAAGGATTTGAGGTCCGATACCGATATATCGGTACCTTACCGATATGATACAGACATAATTAGCCGATAAATTGCCCTTCGGAAAAATATAACCTTATCTAAAGCTTAAACCTTCCATTTTCTGCCCATATTCATGCTCGCATGTTTCTCCCTGGTCTATTACACTAGAGAACAGCCTCAATAATTCACTATGGATTCCAAGTAATGCAAAAAAAGATTTATTTAGTAAAATTTTAGAAAAGCAATTAAAACCAGTAAGGGTCTAGTTGGATGGGGCTTAATAAGTCCAGCTATAATGTGGCAAGTTGTAATGCAGAAAACACAACTATCCAGCATTTTCTCCTTTCGCAGACCTTCGTTTATCATCATATTTGTTCCCGACTGTGTTAAAAACTCTTTTGCTTGGGTCAGAAGAGGGCAGACAGGAGAGATACTTCTGAGCAAATTGTGCTAGTTTCTTGAAACGACTGCTGTCATTTCGGCACCACTCTAATGGACGGCCTTGCTCATGTAGCTTTCCAGTTTTTGGTCAATATTATCTGTTGACTCTTCTTCCTCACTTGATGAAGTTGTTAGGATGTTATCAAACAGGTAGTAAATCAAACTGGCTGTGCCTTCTCTTCTTTGTTTTAGGTTTCCCTCTTCTTCTGTTGCAGTGACTAATTTTGTTTCTTCCAAGGTCTAACTCTGTATGTCTTCTTGTGGCCACCTTTTAGTGTTACCAAGTGCCTCTTGATTTAGGAGTTGGCACTCGTATCTGGGATCAAGGACAAGCAAGAGCAATTTCAAGGGTTGTATTTTCTTGAACTCACCATATATTTTTAGATATTTCTGTGCCAGGTGTGTATTAACAAGTATTGGCAACAAATTTACTTTGACACTGTTTGAATCACCTCTGCTGCTCATTTCACCATGCTCAGACTTAGCCGGTGGCTCTCTCTCCAAGGACTGGACAAACGAAAATTACATGAGGAAATCTGGCGCCATCTTCTGGACAAGTTGCGCATAAAATTAAAAATAGGCCGATGTCTGGTATTTTTTCCCGATAACCGATAATGTCCCCCATGTCGCCCTGATAATATCGAGCGGCCGATATATCGGTCAATCCCTTCTTTAGAAACTCCAATTGTCTCATCATAGTGGCCCCCCACAACTCGTAACCATAGTGGGTAACTGGTATGACTTATTTATGGTATGTATCTTCAAATTCTCAATTCTCATTAAGTGTTTTTGTCAGAGTAGAACACAGGTTGCTGCGAACATATATTCCAAGTACTTATATTTGGCGACTACTTTAATTGGCTGACATGAGAATCAATGTTTCCCATTGGGCTTTCTACTATGAAAGATGACAATCTCTATCTTGGGTGTTTAGCTTCAGTTTCTTTGATTCTAAGTAAGCTTCAGCTGAATTCAGGAGAGTTTGAACCTCCTTGGCTGACTTAGCTACCAAAGTCGTGTCATCAGCGAACAGTAAACAAGAAGATAGAGCATTCGCTCGTGAGATGGGGTCCATCTCTACTCAAGGTACTCTGTCAAATCATTAATATATAAAGTGAAGAGTTTCGGTGACAGCGTGCCTCTTTGACGGACTCCTTTGAAAGTTCTCAATGGCATAGGTACGCCTTGTTTAGTAATGTTAACTACAGATAAAGCAATCTCCTACGCACCAGTTAACAGTTTAATAGAGGGCCTCGGTAGCCCGATTTTAACTAGGTGACAAAATAAAATAGACCTATCAATGCTATCAAATGCTTTCTCAATGTCAAGGAAAGTTACATAAAGCTTACCCTTTCCCCTGCAATATCTGCCCATGAGAGCTTGAAGTATAAACACGGTCAGTTCTTGAATATCATTTATTTTTATATTTATATTATTTTCATAAAATAACAATAACAAAAACAATATCCCAAAGGGCTCAATGGCGCGTTATTTGGGAAACGGCATACAATAAATAAAGAATCATAAAACTTGTCATAAACATACTAACCAACATCTAAATATAAATATGTAAGGAAAAGAAATCAACTCAGCGGCAGTCCCCACGAAACAGCGACCCTCACATCACCCGACAATAAAATACAGATTAAAATTTTCGCGTCATCGAGGATACAACTCCAACAAAACAACAACCCAAAAAAGAAAACAAAATAATAAATAAACCATAAGAAACATTTAATAAGAAGCCTTTAATAAGAAACTTTTCATCTGTCTCTTAAAGGAGCCAAGTGTTCGTGACTGCTGGATCTCAGCGGGAACCAAGTTCCAAGCACACCCCACAGTCACAGCCAGGCCGAAGTGTGAACGAACCGAGGGACTATCTGGAATCATCACATCCTACGGGTTACGAACCATAGACAAATTTACTTCCCCTACTAGTTCAAGCAGTCCTGAAAAACAACATGGGAGATCTCCCTGGAAGTATTGATATGCCAACGAAGATAGAGATAAAACATAAATATCTTTAATTTTGAGGAGGTCAAGAGGAGTGTGTGTAGCCGACTGGAGAATTCTTGCCGCTTTCTCATAAAGATTGTGAATAGGAGCAAGTACCGAGGGAAATGTGGACATCCACACAGACGAACAGTAACATATACAAGGGTAAACCAGAGAAAATTTTCGACGTCCTCCTTGCGTCTCGCTGATAATGTTACCCTTATCTACCCAGCACGCTAATCTAAAATCCAAAACGTTTTCAAGAACTTACTAGTAGTTGGTGCTAAGCTAATTTGGCGATAATTGCTGTGAATCATGCGGTCATCCTATTGTAAATAACGGATTTAAAACTAACATTCCACGCTGCTGGCCGTCTGCACGAAACTAGAACCGCATTAAACAAACTTATGTGAACTATATATATATATATATATATATATATATATATATATATATATATATATATATATATATATATATATATATATATATATATATATATATATATATATATATATATATATATATATATATATATATATATATATATATATTAATTTTTTTAGAAAGGCAAAATATCTGATGATTTGGATTTGGTACACCATAATGTAAGAACTAAGCTAGATGAGCTCAAAAGGCAGGAGATTGAAAGACTGAGGAAGCTAGCAATTGCTGAATATGAAGAAAAGGAAGGAATTCATAGACCTGGTGGTAGGCTAAGGATTCCGGGACATATTGATCACAAAAACCTACAAACTTTTGAAAAAGAAGACCTCAGGAAGCTGAT
This sequence comes from Artemia franciscana, assembly GCF_032884065.1. Classification (NCBI taxonomy): domain Eukaryota; kingdom Metazoa; phylum Arthropoda; class Branchiopoda; order Anostraca; family Artemiidae; genus Artemia; species Artemia franciscana. Next base: position 17,358,238 of record NC_088880.1, on the reverse strand, counting down.
TATCCAAGTAAGTTGAACACATTGAGTTTAAAAAAGCATGCCTATGGACTTTAGATTAGGCTGTGTCTGAGGCAGTTTGAAGTGGAAGAAACTTTCGAATAAATTTTGATTTTAACATATGAAACAATTCGTGGTAGCCTAACGAACTGTAAGTATGGAGCGACCCGGCTCAATAGTAATAGAAACTCTAAAAAACGGAATTTTGATACTAATAGATACATCAAAAGAATCGGATTTTCATAGTAATTTTAAGAATATAAGTTTCATCAAGTTTATTCCTGCCCATCAAAAGTTACGAGCCTGAGAAAATTTGCCTTATTTTCCAAAAAAGAGGGAAACCCCACTTAAAAGTCATAGAATCTTAATGAAAATCCCACCATCAGATTCAGCGTATCATAGAACCCTATTGTAAAGGTTTCTAGCTCCTATCTGCGTGAATGTGGAATTTTGTATTTTTGCCAGAAGAAAGATCACGTTTATTTGTTGTTTTTTTCCAGGAGTGATCGTGTTGACCCAGTGGTCCTAGAATTTTGCAAGAGGGCTCATTTGGACGGAAAATAAAAGTTCTAGTGCCCTTTTTAAGTGACCAAAAAAATTGAAGGGTAACTATGCCCCCTTCCACGCTTATTTTTTCCCCAAAATCACTGGATCAAATTTTGAGATAGCCATTTTGTTCAATATCTCATAACTATGTCCTTGCGGACGACTTAATCCCCCAAAGTCCCCGGTGGAACAGCTGCAAGCCAGGAACTTTCCCCATTGTTTACATATACTATTTGTTATTGGTAAGTATACAGACGTTTTCAGGGGGGATTGTGTTATGTGGTAGGATCTTTCCATGGAGGAATTTTTCATGGGGGAAGATAATATCCATGAAAGGGGGTGCTGGATATCCCAGTATTATTTAAAAAAAGATCAGAAATTAAATTAAAAAAACAAGTTTTTTGAACTGAAAGTAAGGAGTTACACTAAAACTTGAAACGAACAGGAATTATTACGTGTATGAGGGGGTTCGTCCCCTCGTCAGTACGTTCCTGTTTACAATAAAGTATTTTCAAAACAGCTATTTATTCTAATTAAACGACATTTGTGATTCAGGGATCATTCTTAAAGAATTGGAACAAAATTCGAACTTTAGCGTAAAGAGCGAGGGGGCGAACCCCCTCAATATGAAGAAGTTTTCCCCCTCGTCAATTTACACTGAAGTTCGAATTTTGTCAAGCAATAATTTATTTGTGTTATTTTCCGGCCAATCTTTGCATTTAATTTATCAAGCAGCTTCATAACTATGATTTTTTTGTGATAATAAACCAAAGATATTGTATGTGTTCGGCTTGAGGCCGAAATGGGTTTTTCCATGGAGGGGGAGCTGGATTTCCCGACATTATTAAAAAAATGGTCAGAAATTAAATAAAAAACAAGTTTTTTTTTTACTGAAATTCTGGAGCGACGTTAAAACTTAAAACGAATAGAAATCATTCTGTATATGAAAGGGGCTCCCCTCCTCAACGCACCGCTCTTTACGCTGAAGTTTGACTCTTTGTCACAACTCTACTTTTTAAAACAATAAAAGCTTTTGCGTATAGAGCGGGGCGTTGAGGAGGGGACAGCCCCTTTCATATACAGAATAATTTATATTCGTTTTAAATCTTGATGTCGCTCCTTACTTTCAGGTCAAACACTTAACATTTGCAGAGGTATATTTACTTTTTGGGAAGTCTAAGAGGCTTGCCAAGATGAAATCTGCTCTTATACTGAAGGATTAACCAAGGTACAGGGAGAGGGGTGATTTGACTTGTTGGACTGAAGGCAAGATTGAAACTGTTACAGTAGAGGTGCCAGTAGAAAACAGAAATATTTCATTTTGTCTGGTGCTGCTCTTGAGAAGTTCTATATTTTAATGGGGTTGATTCCTTTTTTTTTTTTTTTTTTTTTTTTATAGCATCGTTATTTTTCCATAGCTGGAATCCCAACTAGAATAACTGATCATTTGGCCACTTTAATTGATAATATTTTTGTGCCTTGAATTTTGATTTCTAAATGCGTTTGTGATGTTGTGGTTGGGCTGGGATCTGATCATCTCCCTATAATTTGTTCAGTCAAGTCTTCGAGTAAAGAGAAGTCTTGAAGTCGAGAAAAAAAAAAAAAAAAAAAAAAATCAAAATAAGGCAACTTAAGTCGGCAAATTTGAGAAGATTTCAAGAGCCTTTTAGTTGTATATCATGGGAAGAAGTTTCAGAAGAAAAGGAAGATGCTTCGGTCGCTTTATATAAGTTTTTAAATGTCCTTTTATTGGTTTATGATTCTTGTTGCCCAATAAAAATTGTGAAAGAAAAGGAAAAGAGGGCCGAGAAAACCATGGATTAATGCTGCAATAATAGAAAGTATTGAAGAAAGAAAGAAGCTTTACCGTTTTTATGTGGAATCTAATACGCAAAAAAACCTGGAAAAGTTTAAGTGCGCGAGGAACTTTGTGAATTCTCTGAGGAGATCGTCTGTCAGAAATATTATTCTCAAAAGTTCAATGAAAATGCTGTTGATATGAAAGGTACCTGGCAAATTATAAATGATGTATTGAAGGGTGAACGTAAAAATATTAAAATTGATAACATTTTACTGAATGGAACAAGCGGCTGAGCTAAAGCATATTGCTGATGAGTTTAGTCAACATTTTTCAAAGATTGGGACATTGTGACTAATTAAAAGTGATATTGCTCAGTCTAGTGACGTGAATATGAGCGAAGGCTTCAATGACGAAAGAGGGTCTGCAAACGCAATGGTTATTGAGCCCTATACTTTGCTGAACATGAAAAAGTCAAGACAATTAAGTCCAATCCTGCTGGGATAGGTAGCCTAAATCTTAAAGCTTTTTAAACTGTAGCATGCCATTTGTTACCACCTATTTTATTCTTGATTAATCTTTCAATGGTGAAAGGCTAATTTCCAGATGCTCTAAAGGAGGCATGAGTCATACCACTGCACAAGGACGGAAATAAGCAAGAGGTGACTAGTTGAAGACGAATACCAATCCTACCATTATTTTCAATTTTTTTTTATAGAAAATTTTGCTTGGGCGAGCTTATAGATATCTTGAGTCCTTGGAATTACTATGCAATACTCAGTTTGGATTTAGAAAAGGTCATTCAATAAGTCATGCGATGCATCATTTGGTTAATAATATCATCATTTTGTTTGAAAGTGGAAAGAATCCTTTAACAATTCTTATTGGTTTTAAAAAGGCTTTCGACACGGTTGATTTTGAATTATTGCTGCGTAGACTTAGTTATTTGGGAATCAGGGATAGCTGTCTTCAGTGGTTTAGATCCTATTTGCATGGAAGTTCAATGTGGTTTGTGATTAATAATACTACAAGTGCTGCATCACAAGCAAATTGAGGAGTTCCATAAGAAACTGTTTTGGGATCACTTATTGTTTCTAGTATATATTGATACGTTAAGATTCTATTTTCCTGGTGCGAGTCTTGTAGCATTTGCAGACGACACATCAATAACAATTGTAGAGGCGAATTTTTTTAGATCTCGTATTTCGCGTAAAGTGATGTCATTTAGTACCTGAATACATTTACTAGTCTCAATTTTATAAGTGTAAATGTTAGTAAAACTAATTATATGATTTTTAACCGTACTGGTGTTGTAATAAATTCTTTGAGTAATATTTGTATTGGTGGTATCTAATTAATAGTTTTTGAAATGGGGTATTTGGAATTTTTGTTGATTGTAATTTGAAATAGAAGAAACTCAGTGAGACTATATCGCCCAAGGCAGCAAGAGGCCTAGGTTTACTTTGTCGTTTTCATATTTTTTTTTCCCGGCTTTTGTTTTCAAGATTATTTATGGGGCGATTATCCAATCTTATATTGTATATGGGTATGCCCTTTGGGCAAGCATCTTTTATGCTAATTATAAAAGAACGTAGACAATTCACAATAAAGTGTTTTTCTTTTAGGGGCTTGTACTAATTTTATCACTTACTTGTTATTCCCATTTTAAAATTTTGAATGGTGGTCAGTTACGTGATCATCAGTTATTAACACTAGTATAACAATAATTAAATGGTGTTTTGACAGCTTGTTTTGTGTATATATTTTCAACTAATTCCGTTAATCATTCTTGTTATATTAGGAATCCGGATAAGCTAGTATTTGAGAAGAGAAATTCAGTGAAATCAGCCCATGTGTTTCGTCACGTGAGTGTGACCCTCCGGAATAGCCTCCCGGAGAGATTAGGGGCTCTCAATCAGTTTCTTCATTTAAATCGCAGGTCAAAAAGCTTCTCTTTGGTCGAGATACAGGTTGAAAGTGGGTCCCTTGTGAGGGTTTAGTTTTTCTTGTATATTTGTTTACATCTTATTGTTTTCGTGAATTAATCAATTACTTTAGCCATTATGCACACATGTTATTTGACCTTCTAGTTGTGGCTATGCTTGTTTAATTGCTTTTTATGTTTTGAGAAATGATTAATAATAAAAGAACCATTCATTCATTGATTAGGAAAAAATGGACCACTGCCTCTAGATCAAACAATATGTACAATGAGTCTATGTGCTTATCAAAATAGAAGCCATACCATCATTTTGTTTTTGCAGTTTTTTTAGTATTCGTCCTTCAACAAAAACCTGTTCCTGAAAAAAAAGCTTAAAAACATTATTCTTTCTCTCTGGTAAAATAAGAAAAATCTAAAACACGCTTTTTGCTAAAGCGATATTTCAAGAGTGCCAGTTGTAAACTGCCTTTAGCCAGTTGTGAGATTTTGCTCTATGAGAGTTTCAAATTCAGGTGCATTAGCGTTGAACAGAAATTAGTATACACAATGTTACTTAGTTGGAGTTGGTTTAATTCAAATCGACTTAGCAATCAATTATGTAACAAGTTTTCTTAGGTAATTACTAATATTGTTTACTCAACTATGACAACAAGGAAAAATGTTTTTGTTTTTCGGGGACAAGGTGAATACTGTTAAAGAAATGCCTGATGTTTAGAGTAATTTAGAGAAAAACTTAGCACATTCAAATGTTCAGGGTACGCCAAGCGTTTTTCCGCGTCAAAGTGTTTTGAAATGAGCGTGGAGGCTCCGAAGAGATATTGGTTAGGGTGTTGACATACCCCAGGTTGTTATGCCCCAGTAAAACGCAGACAAGTGTGCCGAACCATCGGTCTAATAAGGTGTAGAAAGGTAGAATACAAATGTCTGAAATAAAAATTTGGAGTCAGTATTAACTCGGTTTTCAAAGATAAGATGATGTCATTCTAATCAACTTGTCAGATCTCGAGAAATCCGAAATTCTGAACATCGACAAGAGTATCTGTTTGCCGTTTTTGCCCTAAATATTTATAAGATTCATTCTTTTGGTTTGTATGTATGGAAGCTTTCCGTCCAAGAAAAGAATCCTTTGGGTTAAAAAAAATAATAATAAAAAATTGGATGAAATCCTATTTGATTTTTTTTCTACATATGCAGAAATAGATTCTGTCATGCCCAAAAAGTAAGGATGAAACTAACCGCTTTAATAATTTCATATCCACAATTTTCAAAAATATTACTTCCACGTGTTTTGACAAAGCAGTTTTTGTTCTAGGTAAAAAAAAAAAAAAAAAAAAACAGATTACCTAAAGACTATGGCTTCTTTTATGTAAGTATTTGGATCAAGTTATGGTAAGTAGCCTTTGAACTGGAGGTGTTGAGGTATTTTCTGTCCCTATCGAGTTTTGTACCCAGGAACAAGTCCTGTTGAAATAATTATGCCTCTGCAAATGTGACCAGTGAACAAAAGCCTACTTGAGGATTCTTTTTCAATTTTACATTTAGATTTTAAAAAAGTGTGCGCCCTTTTTTTTAGCCACAGTATTATGTAGGCTACCTACGATTGTTAGGAAGCATTAAAAGTTCTGTTTAAAGTCATGCCTTCAGCTTAGCCTTACTCCAGAAAAACTGATCAAGTTTATATTTGATGGGTCTTGAAGCATTTTCACTCTTTAATAAAATCATTTAAACTAATTGATTTGGATTTACAACTAAGCGTGTCCCCTAATAATGTCTGTAAAGAAGCGGTACTAATGCCTTGATTAAAGTGATACATCGTATTCTTGTTCAGAAACTGCTGCCACTGAGGATTCATATCGTTTAAAAATGGGAAAAATTGGAAATATGATAAAAAGAATGTTTTTTTGTTGTCTTATGTACCCAAGAACAATTCTGAGCCTTTGTGGAATCAATTAGGTTTTCCAACTAGTGTATAAGGAATGATTACACTGTATAATCCAACTTTCATAAAAAAGAATGTTTTTCAAATAAAAACTTCACTGGAATTTCCTGATATTGGAAATTCTGATCTGGCGATTTGAGTAGTCAGCAATTGAATCAGAAAGAAGTCCAACCGTATAAAAATATAGGTTTTCCTTGAATCGAAATTGCCGCTTCCATTTTAAATCGGGATTCAGAAAGAGTTTGTTTCATTCCTTCACTAGGTACAATTTTGACTCTTTAAATTGAACTTCAAAATTTTAGGTTTGTGTATAAGGGTTCGGTGTACTCATCGTCCGTGAGTGCGCTAGACACAAGAATTGGAAAGATTTGTAGAATCATAAAATCGACAGATAACATAAAAAAAATCAATCGATTTACTCTGTTGATTTTATGTAGTTTAGTCGATAGAAAGTAGGCTAATCTACTTTAGGTCCCTTTTGGCTCAAAAAGCTTTTTGGGAATTTTCTGCCTGTTCTTATCTGCATTCAGCCAAGCTTAAATTGATGGTGCTATAATGTTTCCAATGTCTCTATTGTCCAACGGATGTCGTAATGAATATAATATAAATACTAAAAGCAAAGTCTGTAAGGTTTGTCCAAACCCTGTGTTTTAAGTTCCGATAATCTGAAGGGACTTCTTGATACACAATGAGTCTCAGCTTGCTCATTCATTGTAGAATATATTATTTTTAGACAACTAAAGATTTGGATGATGCTGATAAGCAGAGACGAGAAGACTTCAAAAGATATGAAATGGAGAAAGAATTTGATCACAAAAGAAAACTGGAACAAGTCGATGGTGAGGCTAAAAAGAAAGAAGAACAAGAATGGGAAGAGAAGCAAAAGAAACACAAGGATCATCCGAAGGTAAAGATTGATTGTATTAATGCTTCTGTTTTGTTTCTAACTAGGTGTGCAATCTATTCTGATAGCCATGTAGTATTTTCAGAAGCTCTTCTTAATGTATATAAATCTAAAAAGGTTCTCTATATGATCAAAAATTGTTTATAAGAAACACCAAATAGCACTTTTTTTGTATGATTACTCTTGGCGTTAGACATAGAAAATAAAAATCAATGCACTGTAATTCCTATAATTGTTTCAACTCTGTGCTAAATCCTGGTTTTAAGATTTATATCCATGCTCCTAATTTTCCTCGCTGCGACCTAGGGAAGCTACAAATGTTTCAGACTATGGGTACATCTTTCTAGGTTTTGTCCATGCATTTTGGAAGCCACGATAGGTCTGATTAGTATTTGTCTGGCTATTTTTTTTAGGAATAAAGGCTAGTAATTAGATGGCTAACACAATCCATAGGTTGGAAATGTTTGCATTCTTCTCTGTTTGTGTATCCAGAAAGAGCTTTGGTCCGTTTGCTTTAATGTGTCCTCTAGAGCAGCCAAGATTATGTTCAGACGAGAGTATGAAAATAATTTGTAATGCCTTAAGATTCCTTTGGAAGTCCAGGCTAAAGTTAAGGCCTTAAATAGTTTGCTCGCCAGTGTGACGGCCTTTGGTGGCTTGATGCTGTAGTGAGTTTCTACATTTCAGGCCCTGTCACGCTACAGCACCAGATTCTTCCTTTCTAAATCCGTTCAAAGTTAGATCGACTATAAACTTAATTCTGATCGAATGTAGTAAATTCGGTGAATTAATGGAGCAACAATGTCTTAATCCATCATTGTCATATCTTGTACGTCTTTCGAGATTAGCACATTTCAGAATGAGCACTCTTTCATTAAGCGTATTTTTTTTAATTGTTTCTAAGTTGTCTCGTATGTTTCATTAATCAAAAAAGCTAGGGGGCTTGTGGGTTGAGCAAAATATGAAATTCTTATAATTTTCCCTTTGTTTGCACTTGCAGTTTGGAATTAGAAGTTATCGGAATATATTTTACTAAAAAAGTATGCGAAGCCAACTATTTCCAAGTGGCCCTTGGATATAATAACTTTTTTCATTTCTTTTTAAATAGTAATTTTGTCTTTTCGTTTCTTTTGATTTGATTTGATTTTGATTTGATTTTGTACTTTTGATTTTGTTTCTGATTTAGTTATGAACAACTTATATCTAACTTATTACAGCTTCACCATCCAGGGAGTAAACAACAATTAGAAGAGGTATGGGAAAAAGAGGATCATATGGCAGAAGAAGATTGGGATCCAAGAACTTTCTTTAAATTGCATGGTTAGTTGAAATCTTTTTTAATGCCTAAGGATCAATAAAAGATACTAGGGTGTATAAGAGGGCTGTTATTGATGTTAAAAGTAAAGATCACCATCTAGTAGTGTCTAAGGTTAATTTAAAGCTTAAATTTCGGAAGGGTTACTCCCTCCCAGAAAGTTAAGATGTTGGTAGACTCCAGGATGAAAATTTGAGAAAAAACTTCCAGGAACAGTTGAATGCTAAACTTGAGAGTTTAAAATTTGACAATGTGGAAGATGGATGGAATAATTTCAGAAAAACAATTTGTGAAGTTGCTGATGGTGTCCGAGGGAAGAGTGCTAAGACTGCAACTAGGAATATTAGTGAAAAAGCTTTAGGTTTAATAGAGAGTAGAAGGGGTTTGTATAAGAATTATCTGAGTGATAGGTCGTATGAAAACAAAAGGAATGTGACGAAAGTGGGGAAAGCATTAAAATATGAACTAAGGAGATGTGAAGTGGAGGCCATGGATAAAATTGCTGATGATCTGGAAGATGCGGCTAGACGGCATAATAGTAAAATATTATACTGGCATGATAATAAATTGAAAGGGAGTAGCCAATCCAGACTAGTCCCAGTTAAAGATAGAAATGGGGCCACAATTAGTGATAAGGAAAAAGTTAAAGAAAGATGGGTGGAACATTTTGAGAATGTGCTAAACCGAGATACAGTTGCAGGAAAAGATATAGATGATAATGAAAAAGTTTGTGATACCTTGGATGTGAAGGAAGATTTGTTTAGTGAAGAAGAATTAGCGACAGTAATAAAAGGATTAAAAAATAATAAGGCCCCAGGTGCTGATAGTATGATTAATTAGTTTCTTAAATTTGGTGGCTCTGAGGTTAGGAATAAGCTACTGAAAATTATGAACATGATTTTTGAAAAAGGGGAAGTACCCAATGGTTTTAGGAAAACCTTAATTAAACCACGGTATAAGAAAGGTGACAAGAGTGAGTGTCGTAATTATCAAGGCATTAGTCTGGTCTCTGTAGGTAGCAAATTACTGAGTAATATGATACTTTTTAGACTGAGAGATGCTGTAGACAAAGTTTTAAGGGAAGAACAATGCAGTTTTAGAAAAGGTAGAGGATGTGTCGACCAAGTTTTCACTCTTAGGTTAATAATTGAGAAGTCTCTTAGTTGTCAAACACCTTTGGTCCTCAGTTTTATCGATTATGAGCAAGCTTTTGATTATGTTGATAGAAGAGCGTTAACAAAGGTCTTATCGTTATATGGTATACCAGAAAAATACAATAAAGTGATTTGTGCTATGTACGAGAATAATACTGCTGCGGTTAAGGTAGGAAATGAGGTTAGCTACTGGTTTTGTATTAAATCAGGAGTTAAGCAGGGTTGTGTTCTATCCCCCTTTATATGGATCATTTTGATGGACTTCGTCTTAAGGAGCACAGGAAAGGCAATTGGAGACCATGGAATCAAATGTGGAGGAAAAACGCTCCTGGACTTAGATTATGCTGATGATTTAAGCATATTAGATGAAAGTGTGAGCAAAATGAATGAATTTTTAGAGGTTTTGCGAGTTCAGGGTGCTAAACTAGGCTTAAAAATTTATGTTAAGAAGACTAAGTCACTAAGGCTAGGGATAAGTGAAGATGAACAGGTGACATTAGGTAACGAAAAGATTGATCAGGTTGGGAGCTTCAGTTACCTTGGTAGCATTATTAGTAAAGATGGTGGGAGCAGTGAAGATGTTAAAAGTAGAATAGCTAAGGCTCAGGGTGTTTTTTCACAGTTAAAAAAATTTTGGAAGAATAAAAAGATGAGTCTACAAACCAAGATTAGAATATTGGAAGCTACAGTAATGACAGTGGTCAAATATGGCTCTGAAGCATGGGCACTCCGAAAAGCAGATGAAAATTTACTAGATGTTTTACAGAGAAATTGCCTACGGATTGTTCTGGGTACCCGGCTGACTGACCGTATTTCAAACAGTAGGTTGTACGAAAAATGTGGTTCAATCCCGCTTTCTAGGACTATAATGAAAGAAAGGTTGAGATGGCTAGGCCAAGTTCTACGGATGAAGGATGACAGATTACCGAAGATTGTCCTTTTTGGCCAACCGTCTGGGGCTACACGGAAAGCAGGTCGTCCTTGTCTGGGTTGGGAGAATGTCACAAATAAAGATTTAAAGGAAATGGGAACTTCCTGGGAGGGTGTAAAGAGGGAGGCTTTAAATAGATTAGGTTGGCGGACGAGCGTGCGTAGCTGTGTTGGCCTCAGGCGGCTTGGTGTTGCAGTGAGTTATTAGTAGTAGTAGTAGTAGTAATGAATTTTGTTCAGTAAGTTAAAAGTAAATGTTTTTGACTTTACAAAAGTAGTAAAAATGCTGAAGGATCCAAGAATTAATATTCATGGAGCAGGCTCTACATTTCACCAGAAGATATAACAACATGAGACAAAACTGTATGCAAAATATTGCATGGAACTAGTAGGGGAGGTTATTTTTTCCACATACCCCTGCTTTTTTCTACCTAAAATGTTATCGTTACAGTTGTCGAGCTTTCAGTTTCCTTTAACATAAAACTAATGTTGTGATTCCAACATTAGCTCCAATTGCTTTCCAAGTTTTTGTCATATTGGAAAACGGCAAATGTCTAGTATCATTTTTAGCTAAATAATAATTTTTGGTCGTTTCAAGATAATCTGATTTAACGACATTCGAATATTTCTTATATCTGAAACAAGGTATTGGTGCTTTTAAGTTTCGTTATTGCTAATATAAGATATGTATTTCGCGTTAATTTGCTTGCGTTTCATTCATCTTGCAGTTGTTACAGTCGTCTTGTTTGCTGTAGGCACGAATACAAGTAATTGTGTCCATAATCTTCCGAATTAATATGCCTTAAAACGAGCTGAAGCAATTTTTTTTAGCATGTGAGCTTAGAAGCCCAAAAATCCTTTCTATATGACAATCGTGTACAGCAGAACCAATAGATTTGAAAGGGAACTTGATGAGAAACGGTGCAGCTGCCTGTATAAACTATAGTTTAAAATACATAAGATACGAATCTATTCCGCTGATATATTCACTGATATAAGAACAAGTTTTGTTGTAATTTGTGTGGAGCAACGACTGAGTTCCAATCCTTCAAGTTCCCCTAGTTCAACTGAAATTAATATAGGTTTGTCTTATCTTTGCTAGGTTTTCAAAGTGTTTGTTGTATAAATAAATAGTGGAACTTGCTACTGAAGGGGCATTTTGGTTCATGTAGTTGAACCTTTGATTGGAGGTTTAATTTTTATTATCGGTAGCTGACCTGCCAGAGGGTTCTCATTATTTCGTTGGCGAAGGATATTTTCAGGTTTATATTCTTGATTTGAATGGATCAGTGGTTCGATGGTCATTGTAATTACAAAACTATAACTGAAGTTTTGATGGCTTAATGTTAAATTAGTGAACTAGGTCCAATTCCGGTAAAAAAAAAAAAACAAAAAAAAAAAAAAACATTCTCTAGAGCCAAAGAATGATAAATTTTAATGCTCAAGCCTAAATATGCTGAACGGTGTCCGAAATTCCAAAAGAATGGGTAAACTATGATTTCATTTGTGATTAATTCATTGACGTGGCATATTTTGATAGTGGTTTTTTTTTGTTTTTTTTTATTATAAACACTGAATCCTCCATGTATAGATTGTGTAGCTTGAAAAATAAATTTTTTCCACTTCATTTCAGATATTGATGGCAATGGCGTTTGGGATCCAAATGAAGTCAAAGCACTATTTCGAAACGAGTTGAATAAGATGTACGATCCAAATGCCCCTGAAGATGATATGAGAGAGCGTATGGAGGAAATGGAAAGGATGAGGGAGCATGTGATCAGACAAACTGACAAAAACAGAGACGGTCTTATAAGGTATTTCCTAAGTTATCATTAAACCGAGAAAAACTTAATAAATCACAGTAAACATTATCGCTTAAAATATTTAAACATTAAAATTCACAATACTCTACAAGAATCATTAAAAGTGTAAACATAATAAAGCAACTCTTTGCATAGCTTTTTCATCGAAGCTATCAAAGTGGTTTTCGGTTTTTGAAAAAGTTTACAATAAAAAAAAATAAACAAATAAAATCTGCTTGAACTAAAAATGAAACATTGGCTAGAAGCGTAAAAAAGTCAGTGAGGAAGCGCAACATTAACTTGATAAAAAGTGGGAAACAGGAAACAATTTTGCTCTGAAAACTTGCCCCTGGAACAGTCGCCTCGAGAAACCTTGCTTCTAAGTAAAACTATGTGAAGGAAGGTAAACTTTTATCCCAACATCGATCTTTCCCTAGCTTTTATGGGGTTGGTTCAATGCTGTTTGTAAGTATCCGCTTTTTCCAACTTCAGCAGATGTTCATTAAGTTTTTCCAGGGGAAGGCCGCAAGGTTGAAAAATATGGGGGAAAATAGATGATAGCAACCTATCACAAATTGGAAAAGTAAAGCCTCAGGATTGGGCTTTTGGTTCCATCGATTGTAGCCGCCTTCGATCTTGCAACTGCAACAGTATGTACATATCCAGCTACAGTAGCACAAGAATATCCCATAGTAAACTAGGATACGTCTCACTTAAGCTCGTTTTAAAGAGGAAAAGATCGGCCCAAATCCAAAGTTTATGAAGAGCTCAAAATATAGGTACTCAGCTAACGTCCAGTCTCTTATAACCTAAACAAAATTCTGGCCATTTATTCAATGATCACCGTCAGCAGAAGACAAAGAAAATATCATAGTAGTTCTCTAACCTAAAATTATTTTTTCACATTTTTCCCTCTCGTAGGAAAGTTACTCTAGCAAACTCCCTCCCTCACCAAGGGTTCGATCTTTGCCGAGCCATGTTCATAGCAATAGAACGCATTTTCATAGGGCTCCGCTGTAAAAGTAAATTTTTAGTAGTATTTGATTAAGTCTTCCAGGACGCATGGTTGCATCCCTCTGCCTTAATTTTTTTTTATCACCCAGTCACGGTACCGAATGGTCCATGATTCCCGAAGGAAGCCAAAAAACCTCTTATTAACGTCTATTTCTATCAGATACTTACTTCGCAGATTAATATTAGTTTGGTAGCCTCAAACGTCACAGCCTCTTTGTCAAAACACCCTTCTGTGAGTGACGGTTTTGCAACCCCTAATTACAACAAAAACTAAAATCTTTCTGTCTGGCCTCTAAATGAAAAAAATTGTGAATACTCTAGGGAGTCTCATAATGTGTTTTTCCCACTCCTGACGCAGTCGTTAGCGTTCTATACTCTTTCAAAGTCATGGTTCGATGTGGTACCACCCGGCAGAAGTACGAAAATCAAGCAGTTATTTTCCGTCTGTATAAGCCTATTCCTTTTGCTAGCCTTCGTGTAAAGTATTTCTTTTTGTATGTGTATCTTTTATTTCTCTACATCCCTTGATTCTTTCTTTTTAAACATATAGAAGATGACAAATTAGCCAAAATTGTTTTCTCAAATTCGTCCAAAACTGTTTTTAGCCAATTTGAGGAAACCAAGAGGTTCCTAAATTTCAACAGTGATTCTAAACAGATTCTTAAAGTGATTTGCAGTGATTAAGAGTCACACGACAGGCTAGTGGAAATTTTTCAATTGTATATCAATAAAACTGTTTGAGAACAAGCGAATCCATGTTCTGTCATCCTAAGCTAGATTCACGTAATTGGCAGTTTTTAGCAGTGGCTCTTAAAATCGAAGATCAGATTTTGCACTTGATATTCGTGTTAGATCTGAGGACTGGAGCTACTACCCTACCTGGAAAGTAAATAAAATTCACTGCTGACGGTGTAACAATACCCAAACTATGATATAATCTACAAAATGCGACATTTGTTTTTTTTCTATTTCTCAAGAAAATTTTTTTATAGTCATAGTAACGAATCGAACACTACTGTCTGATGGTTCCAAATGACACCAGGGTGCTATTTCGTTCCTGAAGTGAAACGAATTTTTCCTTTCATGGTTTTATCTTATTTGAATTGTAAAATTGTGCTTTTATGAATTGTATCAAGTATACAATTCTTAAAATTGTGCTGTAAGAATCGCGCTTTTAAGAATTAAGTTTTATCAGCCGTGTTTGATAATTCAGGAATGAAAGCATTAATCAATGAATAAACAAACACCGATTTTTTTCCGTTCAAGCTTCGAAGAGTTCCTGGAGGAATCGCAGAAATCAGAATTCAACGAGGACCCTGGATGGGATACGGTAGATCAAGGACCTATTTATAACGAAGAAGAATATAGAATGTATGAGCAGAGAAGAATAGCTGAAATTCAGAGGATGGTACAAGAAGGCCGGGTAAGAGAACCTCTTAGCCTGTACACAATTTTCTTTTATCCTTTCACTAATTTTTTTTATATCCATGAAATCCTGAAGCAGAAAAATTGCATACATATTACCACCCAACAAAAATTTGGACTAAAAAGGCTCCCTAGGATATGTATATAAATTATAGAATATGTGTTCCTATTTTCCCATTCTAAATTTTTTCAAGTAGTTTGTGAATGAATGACATGTAGACTTGATGGTTGAAACCGCCTTGGATAGATGGCGGTTCCTGATAGATATGCAACACTAGCCAAAGTTATTCTGTGCTTTTCCAAAGGAATTTCTTCTCTTCGGGTAATAAACATAAGTCATGTTTATTTGTTTGTCTTGTTGCCTTGACACACAGTGGAACAAGGAGAGAGAGCTACTCATAAGGAGGTGGTTGTGATTTTCGAATACAGTCACTGATGCTCTGTGAAACCTTCCTTTTAAAGATATCTCTCGGGCTTTGGTGGTGGTTTAGCCTGAGTTTTATTTCTATTCTGTATCTATTTGTTCCAAGTGAAGCTTTATAGTAAATATTTATAATTTTAATAAGAATCTCATATAGATAATGATTTAAAGCACTGATCCGTCTTTTACTGGGGGAGGGTGACTTCTCCAGAATAACTTTTCTTCGGGCTATACCAACACTGGAGGCATTGTCGTCCGAGGAATATTGAATTTCGGTGCCTTGGATTGTTCCACTCTATGCGTGCTTAAAGAGGCAGGGGGGGGGGTGGGTACATCCAGATTTCTAAAGACAGCCTTTTTAAAAATACTATATATTTGGGATCTATAAGAAAAAGATAAGATTTGTCTTGTCTTGTCAAGTCTAAATAAAAAGATTTAGACTTGTGGGATCTACAAGTCTAAAAAAGATATTTAAACAAATTTACTATCAAAATGGGTACTTCCAGATTTCTAAAGACAGCCTTTTTAAAAATACTATATATTTGGGATCTACAAGACAAAAGATAAGATTTGTCTTGTCTTGTCAAGTCTAAATAAAGAGATTTAGACTTGTGGGATCTACAAGTCTAATAAAGATATTTAAACAAATTTACTATCAAAAGGTCCTATTAATTGAAATTAATGAAATTCAGCAAACATGAGGTTTAAAGACCAAAAATGCATATTTATGGTTTTATATAAAAATAAGGTCAGCAGCTCTTCCTAATTGAGTTTTTAAAGTGTACGGACTAAATTCAAAACATTAAATGGTGCCCTTGTAAAATGTTACATTTTTAGAATCTACAAGGAAAAAGAAATGGATTTTTTTTTTTAAATTTAATTTTATAATAGTGTTTATATACAAAACTTAATAACTTAAAAAAAACTTTTAAAATAACAGTTACCAGTACCAGTTCTTCAAACGACTACCTTCTATCTCTACTCTTGTCAGAACTAATGCCACCAAGACCCCTGCAGCTGCTGTCTTTACCATTATAACTGCTACAATGATTGCTACTAACATAGATCGTTGAATAGTCTGTTAAACCTCAAGATTCGAGTAGCTTCCTAAAAACTTCTCTGGAAAAAAACGCTTCTTTCTCGTTTTAGATTTTTTATATGTAAAATTCTACCTGTGTTTTAATTTAATATTTTGAAACCACTCCCATCACTCCTAGTTGTGGAATAGAGAATAGGGTTTGCCCCTAAAGACTAATGAATTAGGGGAAAATCGGAACCATATTGGTGAATGTTCTGATCTGAACCACATTTTTATTATTCTTCAAATTAAATATTTTTATCGTTTGTTTCCTCTAGTTACCACCACAGCCTCATCTAAACCTTATGCCACCGCAACATATGATGGCACCACAATATGGTGTGCCCCATATGGCACCGCAATATGGTATGCCGCAATATGAAGTACCTCATAATGGAACTCATTATGCTGTTCCTCAGTATGGTGGCCCAGTGATGCAGCAAGCCCAAATACCTCAATACGGTGCTCCAATGGTTCAACCTGGTCATTTACCTCAGTATGTCCCACCTATTGTCAATCCTGGTCATGTACCACAGTATGGAGTTCCACAGGGTCAGATGCCCCAATATGCCCCACAATATATGCAGTATAATCAAACTCATTATATGGTTCCTGCTAATTATCTCCCACAAGCTGCTGTGCCTCAACAGCTACCTCCAAGGAGTGATATGCCAGGACAAGCCAAGGTTTGGCCAATTACTTAAACTAGCGTCTGCTTTTGTGTACTCTATCATGTATGATTGAAGAAAGTTCGCAAAGGTGGTGGCCCTTCAATTCTTTCCTAGTTTGCACTGCGTATACCTACCTAAATTTATAAAATGCCTAAGACTTTCGCTTAATCTTGTTTATATTAATCGGATATTTTTTCCTGTGTCCTCTCTATATTTCTCTTTGCCTTTTCCGAATTATTTTGTGAATAAGTTTAGACACATTATTTTCACGTCAAGGTTCTATTAAAATTGTTTATGATAGCGCATGAAATTCACTTGAATTCATTTATTATTTAACTCTTTAGGAAATTGACTATTTTTATTTCTAGATAGTGAGTTGTGCAAAACATCATAAAGCTATATCGTTGATGTCACGCTTAAATCATACAGCATATATTACATTTTCATGCTTCAGAGGTGATTGCCAAACACCGTTTGCTAATTTGTTCTTAAACGGAAGATCACCAGGGCAATGTAGATAAGTAGAATCAAAGTCCGACTCTCTCCCTTCGAGATCAGCTTAGAAAACGGTTTTTAGCAGTTATCTCAGAACTGTGAAAGGCTTAAATACGACTTCTAGACGTGACAGTAAAGGCATAGTCATAAAATTACCTTAATTCAAAGTTATCCTATAGCCCTTTTTGTAATAATCAGTTCGCTTATTTTTTTCGTCCTGCACCCTCTGAAGGTGGTGATCCATTCCAAAGGCTCAATAAGTTAGATTATATTACCTGTTCATGAGTGCTTTACTATTTGCTTTTTTGTCTCGTCTTTTCTTTCTCTTGACCTTTACTCTGGAAAATGGTATTTAGAAACATATTTAATTTTGTAAGTTTTTTCTATTCAAATAGATTTACCTAAAGCTTTTGCTATTTTGTATTCAAACGGCAATATCACTGGAAAACTAACGCGAGACTGCTTATTTGTTTCTTTCAGAGTAAGAAGAAGATTTCAACCTTTAGGGTTTATGAGAATGTTCACTATCCAATTTGGAATTCTTTTAAATACAGCGAACTCCATACTCATATATTGGCGGTAGGCTAATTCCACGGATAACTTGGAATGGGGGGGGGGAGGCTAAAAATCAAGATACAGCTGCTTTCCACATAAGTTATTTATATTGTTATTATTATTATTATTATTATTATTATTATTAATTTACATTTCCACTACAAATATTATAAAATAACACTAGTCCAGGGGTGGTTGGCTCTTAAAACATTGGTACTTAATTTGGAGATTCTTCTCTCTATGGCCATGGAAGGGTTGGTGACCTTATACTTCCTGGAGATGTCGCCATTGTTGTGCCACAAAGGGAGACGCAGGAGAAACTTAGTATATCTGTAAAATGCGCTGCAAATGGCTTTCTTTTCGGTAGCTGTGAATATATTCCAGAAGGGAACTTGAGCAAGCAGATGGGGGGTAGTAAAAGCATTGTATAGCCGGGCAAGGAGGGGACGGTTGAAACGATACTTATTGGCAACAAGTAATCCGTAAGACGCTCGTAGACGGGAACAGAGGTTGTTTGTCAGTGCTGAGCACTGACAATAAGTTATTTATATTATTATCAATTACTTTTTTATTCTAAAATTTCTGTTATGTGGTTGTCATAATCCAATTAGGTAGCATAGCATATAATATTATTATTATGCATGTGCATATTTTTATTTCTTAAGGTACTTTGATTTTCTATAAGATTGCAGATAATCCGCCAAGCGAATAGTGCGGCCACGAATAGTTGATAGTTTACACTATATGCAAAATCTCAAGACTAAATTGTTCCAGGAAAATTTAAATGATAATGACCGGAAAATTTCGTTTTTTTTTCTTTGTGGATTTTTAGAGGCCGCAAGTATTTTATATAATGTATCGAGTATTTATTTGCTTGGAAGCGTTTGATTTCATTGTGCAAGTTTTTAATTGTTTAAATTTTTTATTAAAAACGTTGATTATTTCAAGGTGTTTTAATATTTCTAAAGATATTGCGGCCAAAATATTTGTGGCCTTTATTTTAATTCTATTCGAATCGCTAAGAAGCCACATCGATAATGTTCAGCTTTTAAATTAGTTATATTTTTAGTGTCAAATCACTTTAATAACGCCCAGCGGTATAAATACAATAGAAAATTCCCCAAGGATAAGCATAAATTCCCTAAAATTAAAAAAAAGGCGTTTTAGTCATTTGAATACCTAATTAGATTTTTTTAGAAGCCAGTTTGCTTGAGTGTAATGTAAAATGGACTAAAATATCATTTATTTATTTAGCAACTGACACACTCTTTTATTTTGGTGTACAAAAAAATTAACATAAATCGCATGAATCTCCATTTCAAAATATCCCTCCTTTATAATTGATTCCTTAAAAACTTCCTGTTAGCTCAATTGGCAATCAGACTAAACGCTTGTTTCAATTACTGGGAAGTTTCGGAATCTAGTGCTTAAGATTATTTAAAGCTAAGAAATGTCCAAATACAGCCAGGAGTTCTTGGTATGTAACCATAGCATGTTAAGACAGGTTGATAGTATGATAATATCATGCGTACAGTTGCCACTGGTTTTTGTTAGTTCGATTTTTTGCCAAGAAAAACTTACCCAGTTTTAGTATTCCTCTTGACAACATCTAATAAATCCTCCTCCGTCTTTCGAAGCCCTTGCGCTTCAGAACCACGCTTGACCATTGTCATCTTTGTAGTTTCTAATACTCTATTCTTGGTTTGCATACCTATCTTTCTTTTCCTCCAAACTTTTTTCAACTGTGAAAAATGATCTTAGCTTTGCCTGTTGACCTCTTTACGTGGTCACTGCATCCATCATTTGTACTTATGGCATTACCTTGGTAATTCCACTTGATCGATATTCTCGTTACCCGACATCACCTCTTCACCTTCAAATATTCTTAGTCTACTCGTAAGCGACTTAGTCTTTTTAAGATTAATTTTCAAACCTATTATGGCACCCCTCAACTCTCAAAATGTCCAAAAATCCATTCGTTTTGCCAACAGTTTTATTTAGGAGCTCAAATCGTCTGTAAAATTTAAGTCTAGGATAGTTTTGCCTTCTCATTTCATTTCATGCTCTCACATATTTTTTGTCGTGTTCCTTAGAAGAAAGTCTATCGAAATGATCCGTATAATTTGACATAGAACTCTTCCCTGCTTAACTCCTGATTCATTACCAGACCAGCTACTAACCTTATTTCCTGCCTTATCTGCAATAATATTGTTATCATACATTGCATCGATTACTTTAATAGGCATACCATGCAAGGATAGGACCTTCACTACAGATCTTCTATCTGCTGAATGAAATGCCTGTTCATAATATATAAAACTGAGGCCTAAAAAGGTTTAATGACTTAGGCACTTTTTGATCATTAATCTAAGTATGAAAACTGGTCAACTTATCCTAGCATCTTTCATAAAATCACTCTGTTATTCTCTTAAAATTTTTTCTACAGCATCTGTAAATCTAAAAAGTATCATAATGCTAAGTAATTTACTTCCTACGGAAATCAAGCTAATGCCTTTGTAAAAAAATGTAAAAAGTAAGTAAGACGGCACTAGACCCTTAAGGTCCAAACCGGCGGTGCTGATCTCCGTTTCATGGCCTTTCAGCCAGGAAGTGCAATGGGGGGTTGGAGGCAAACCATCCTGTGCTTTCACACACCCTTCGTGCTTACCTTCCGCAGATTTCTCCAGGTACCCATTTAGAGCTGGGTCGACTCTGGCTGAGCTTACAGAGTCACGCCACTGACCCCCCTCTCAAACTAAATAACTGGTCACGACTGGGATTGAACCCATGCCCCTTGGACACAGAATTCCCACGCCAGCGCGCCAACCATTCAGCCAGGACACACTCTCAGCCAGGACACACTCATCAGGACAAACCCTTTGTAATCACCCTACTCACTCTTATCACCTTTCTTTATAAAGGCGTTTAAATAAAGTTTTCATGAATTTGCTAGATACTTTACCTCTTCAAAAATTATTTATAATTTTTTAGCAATGTATCTTAATTAAAAACTGATTTACCACACTGGCAGCACTTGTGGTCTTGTTTTGAATAAACACTGCTTTTGAATGACAAGCATAACTTTAACCAGAACTATGAAGCAACGTATTCCAAAGTAATGCAGCCAGAAACCAGGACACCAAAAAATCCGTTAACGAGGTTGAAAAAAAAAACTGATGAAAATTGAAGAATGGCTAAGTGAAACGAGGGAATAAAAACGAAAAACACACTAGAGTAATCTTACTTCTATATAATCCCTGTAGATTCACGAAAATTATTCTAATTACCTTGGAGAAAATACCTGTGTTTCAATTTGAGTAGTACTTTGGAAGCCCCGCGAAGCTCACACCCTGGCCAATTTGACAGAGAGATTATGACCTTGGTTTTACCTGATTTGAGAAAAACTAGCAAGGTTTCGGAGAATCCATTGGAACCGCATTAGCTCAATGCATCATAGTGTCATATGATCTCGAAGCAACATGGATGCATCATAGCATCATTTGATCTTGAAACAACATGGATTAAAACATTTTTATTAATTTTATTTGTGTTTAATTTATTAATTTCAGAAGATTTTTTACGTAGTCAAAACAAGCAGTGTAACCTTTTTTTTGTACCGATGTAAAGATGAAGGCAAAAAAAAAACGAAATAATATTTTATTTTAAAAATCATCGTGTTTTAGCGCTCAATTTGACATTTTATGTAAGTTTTCAAAATGCCAAAAGGGGTAAATTTTTTTAGAAATATCGCTATTTAAAAGTTTTAAATGCTTAATTTATAGTTATTTTTCCATTGCGTTTTTTATGATTAATCGCGCAAATGTAATCAGATTTAGGCTGCTCTATTATCCACAGTTACCTGTATTTGTGTTCCAAGTTTTTACTGAAACGCGAAAGATTCCACATACCAAAACATCAGAAATTGCCGTGTAAAACTGAAGCAAAAGATCATATAAGACTGACGTAAGAAATTGCATTTATACAAGCTTTATGTACAACATGAGTTTTCTTTGGTGAAAACCTCCCAAATGTAGCGGAAAACTGAATTTAAGAATAATTATGCCAAAACTAGAGGGTGACTGATAAACTGGATTTGAATTTTGGAATCAAGAGCTGAACTTACGTAAGAAAAACCAATAGTTTTACGATTAGAAAATTATCTTTGAATGGCGTAATTACTTTAACATATTAAACAGACATTTCTTCAAATTAGACATATTACAATATTGAATGATTTTTGTATATATTATGTATGTTGCTACACAAGCGACGGCTAAAATTCTCAATATACTGCCAGTAATATGTTCAGTTTGTAAGGTTTTATCGTCTGTTGAAGCTTTCTTGAAAGAATAAATGCTCTCCAGGTGGCGTTTCTCCTTCAGGTAATTACTCAGCCGTAAGATACGACTGGACAAAGAGGGATAGCTTCTTGCAAAGAGTTGAGTGGATGTTCTAGTATAAGTTTCGCCATACCAAATTTTGCTTAAGTCTTTAGTTGCTGCTTCGCAAAAAGTGAGTCTTTAATGAATTGTGCCTTTTTTTGGAAAGTAAGTGTAAAATTTTGCTATTTTGAATTTGCAGATCACTCCAGAGGAAGGGGATAAATTATTGGCTGCATTACCAAATCAGTACCAAGCTATCAAAGAGGGCCAACCAAATTCCCAACCTTCAAAGCCGGTCGTAAATGCACCTCTACCAATTGCTGCAGATCAAGTTAATCCTCAGCCAGTTCCTGTGAGCTATCAGCAGGGTCCCTCTCAATCGGTAATTATGTTATTTCTTTCTTTTTTCTTATTCACTGAATTTTTTTTTTTTTTCTAAACTGGATAATTTTATTTTACTATATACCTTCCCCCAAACCATAATCCAAAAATTAAGCTCGGAATTATCTATCATCTGAAGTTTTAGGTAGTTTTGGTTTTTTGTAGGCCGGTTTCGGACTTTGAAAAAAGTTTACTGTTTTGAAAATACTCCCAGATGTAACTTTTCATATCAAATAAAAAAACTTTTTGGTAGATTTATGTGCTATAATTTCGAATTAAAGAAGCTAAAACATAAATATTATGCGGAAACCATTGCTTTTAATTATTTTTGTGCGATAGTAACTTTATATAAATATTATTTGTTTTATTAGAGCCTTCCACAAGTATATGCAATATACTACGTGTCCTGAAACTTAGATGAATGAAACCTAGCTACTGAAGTACCTGCGGCATATCTAATACTTTTGATTCGCCTATCAGTCCAAAGTATGAAACAATTAGCTTACTCCTTACGCATTGCAGCAGTCTCAAAAGAAAGAGCATCCAAGAAAAATCCTCGCTGAAACTTCTTCCATGTGAACCTCCCCCGCGGAAAGTTCCACCGCGGAAAGCTCTCCCATGTGGAAAATTCCCTTCCGCGTACTAATAACGATCGTATTTTCAAAGGTAAAAGTGTTTAAAAATTCCCCTCATGGACAATTCTACCTGCCCTCTCATACTCGAGGCTGATCTGAAGTTTCCTACTTCATGAAATAATACTTGGCTAAAACTCATTTTCTTTCGTTTTCTATCCCTTTTCCCATTCAAGAAAAAACCTCTGATTCTTCTCCCTGTGGATTCATGCCAGGGAGCACCTATGGCTGTGTAAAGCTAAGGGTTACTTAAGAAATGCTCTGTAGCTATAGTTCGATTTGTATTTTATAAGAATTCATTCAGTGGAATTTAACTGCTTTTGCATGACGAAATTTATTCATGTATTATAACTTGATTTCAAATTATTACACATTTCAAACAGTTCGTGGTAACGAACTGTAAGTAACCGAAACTCTAAAAAACGGAATTTTGATATCAATAGATACATTAAATGAATCGATTTTTTATACTGATATCTAATATATGAGCTTTATCAAGTTTAATTTTACCCATCAAAAGCTACGAGCCTGAGAAAATTTGCCTTATTTTCGAAAAATGGGGAAACATCCCCAAAAAGTCACAGAATCTTAATGGAAATCACACTATCAGATTCACCGTATCACAGAACCCTTCTGTGGAGGTTTCAAGCTCTTATATGCAAAAATATAGAATTTTGTAATTTTTGCCAGAAGAAAGATGACGGATGCGTGTTTATTTTTTTTTTCCAGGAGTGACTGTATTGACCCAGTGGTCCTAGAATATCACAAGAGGGCTCATTCTAACGGAAAGTTCTAGTGCCCTTTCAAGTGACCAAAAAATGGAGGGTAACTAGGCCCCCTCCAGCGTATTTTTTCCCAAAGTCACCCTATCAAAATTTCGAGATAGCCATTTTGTTCAGCACGGTCGAAAAATATAACTTTGTTCTGGAGGATGACTTAATACCCACAGTTCCCGGGGAAGGGCTGCAAGTTATGAACTTTGCTCATTGTATGTATATAGTATTGGTTATTGGGAAGTATACAGACGTTTCCTGAGGATTTCTTTCTGGTAGTCGGGGGGGGGGAGGCGGAGGAGGGAGGGGTTACGTGGGAGAATCTTTCCATGGAGTAATTTTTCATGGGGGTAGGAAGATTGCTATGGAGGGGGTGCCAGATATCCCTGCATTATTTAAAAAACGGTCAGAAATTAAATAAAAAAAAATTATTTCACCTAAGGAGCAGCATTAAAAGTTAAAACTCACAGAAACTATTACATATATTACGGGGGATCGCTCCCTGGTCAATACCTCGCTCTTTACGCTGAAGTTTTTTTTAGTAATTTCAAAAGAGCTATTTATTCTAATTAAACGCTCTTAGTGTTTAAGGGGTTATTCATAAATAATTTGAGCAAAATTCGAATTTTAGCGTAAAGAGCGAGGTTTTGCTAGGTGGCAAACCCCCTAATATACGCAATAATTTCTGTTTGTTTTAAGTTTTGATGCTGCTCCTTACTTTCATGGGAAAAAACTTTTTTATTTATCGTTAACATGGGTCAAATAAACAGCGTTAAAATTGTTAAACCCCAGCATTAAACCCCGGGACTCGTAATTCGATTTTTTTTTTTTTTTTTTTTTTTTTTTTTTTTTTTTTTTTTTTTTTTTTTTTTTTTTTTTTTTTACTGGTTACAACTGATCATGGTTGCAGTCTTAGAGACTTTGGTGGATATTTGTAAAAATTTGGATCTTTGAAATTAGAAAACAATTTAACCATATAAAAGTTTTTCATTTCTTTACGACTGGGCTAGGCTTCATGCTCCTAAAACCTCCAAATGAAAGCTCTTGAAGTTTAATGTGGAAACTTTTTCTGACCTGTTCTAACAGAGTTTCAAGCTTTCTTTGGGCTTTGAGGGTTCGGCCCCCTTTTTATTACCTCGCTCCTCTACTTAAACGCGGGATATAAATACATTTTTAAGTCCTTTGAACCCTAAAATACAAGATAATCTTTTGCGATTCACTAAAAACAATGTGTTTTTCGTAAAGTGTATATATATATATATATATATATATATATATGTATATATATATATATATATATATATATATATATATATATGTATATATATATATATATATATATATATATATATATATATATATATATATATATATATATATATATATATATATGTATATATATATATATATATATATATATATATATATATATATATATATATATATATATATATATATATATATATATATATATATATATATATATATATATATATATATATATATATATATATATATATATATATATATATATATATATATATATATATATATATATATATATATATATATATATATATATATATATATATATATATATAGTAAAAATTTCAACAAAATAAAAATAAATTACAATATAATTCAAGGTTACAGGAAAGAGTGATTTTTTTTTCTTAGAATAGTTAGGTTTAACTTACTTGCTTGTTTTAAATGTCCAAGCTCTCAAGGCGTAGCCACTCTTTTGAACAGGCTATAACCCAGGGCCCGATATAGCAATATAAATACTGCTGTTCTGGATATCCCTGCGTTTGATGAATTTCCTGAGTTTTGTTTCCCTGATTGGCTATTATTGTCTAGAGGGGAATGGGTTTCCCATCTAATAATACACTTCACTATTTCGATGTTAATAGCTGCTCCCCTTCTAGAGATCGGTTTTGCAGTTCCTATGGTTCTGTGGAAAGTAATAGTAGTTGAACTTGTGACTTAATTTCACTTTCTTTTTTTGTCCGTCTAAACTTTTCCATCTGATTCTGTTTCATCCAAAAGTACAGAAAACTGATCCCTGAATAAAACTTTAAAAATAATCATTGATAAATTGGATGCAATCGATTTATTTTGTTGAAGCAATGCTTTTAATGGGGGAAACATTGATTTGCAATTTCATCTTCTTTTCATTTGAAAAAAAAAACGTTGAAAAGGAAGAAAGTATCATTGAGTAATTTGTGGCATTTCAGACATATAAAATTAGATTGATGATTTAAATTATAACAACATATAAAAACAAGAGCTAAGAGCTCATATGGCACTTGTGACGAGGTCGGAAGAGCCAAGAGCTCATATGTCTATCATATGAGCTCTATTAAAATTCTAAGAATCAATAGATTGATTTAAAAGGAAAATCAGAAGTTTAATGCCTGTCAGGATTTAAAATAAGAGCTCTGAGATACGAGGTCCTTCTAAATATCAAAATTTATTAAGATCGGTTCAACCATTCTTAAGTTGAAATTGCCTCAATTTTCCCGAATTAACCCCCCCCCCAAATCCCCAAAAAAAAAGGCGGATCCGTTCCAATTATGTCAATCATGTATCTAGAACTTGTGCTTATTCTTCCCATCAAGTTTCATCCCGATCTCTCCGCTCTGAGCGTTTTCCAAGATTTCCAGTTTCCAAGATTTCCAGTTTCCAAGATTTCTGTTTCCCCTCTCCAACCCTCTATGTCCCCGGATCCGATTCGAATTGAAAATGGAACATCTGAGGCATAAGATCTTTCCATATATCAAGTTTCATTAAGGTCCGATCACCCATTCGTGAGATCATAAGATACAGATACCTCAATTTTCACGTTTTCCAAGATTTTGGTTTCCCCCTTCACCCCCTCCCAATGTCACCGGATCTGGTTTGGATTGAAAATAAGAGCTCTGAAGCACAAGATCCTTCTAAATATCGAATTTCATTAAAATCTGATCACCCGTTCGTAAGTTACAAATACCTAATTTTTTCGAGTCCTCCCCCCCCCACAACTCTCCCAAAGAGAGCAGATCCGGATCGGTTATGTCAGTCACATATCTTGGACTGATCCTGGACCTATCCTGATCTCTCCACTCTATGCCTTTGCCAAGATTTCTGGTCCTCCCAATGACGCTGGATCCGGTCAAGATTTAAAATAAAAGCTCTGAGATCCGAGGTCCTTCTAAATATGGAATTTCATTAAGATCTGATTACTCCTTCGTAAGTTAAAAATACCTCATTTTTCCTAATTTTTCAAAATTAACCTTCCCCCCAAAGAGAGTGGATCCATTCTGGTTATGTCAATCACGTATCTAAGACTTGTGCTTATTTTCCCCACCAAGTGTCATCCCGATCCCTCCACTATAAGCGCTTTCCAAGATTTTAGGTTCCCCCCTCCAATTCCCCCCAACATCACCAGATCCGGTTAGGATTTAAAGTAAGAGCTCTGAGGCACGATATCCTTTTAAATATCAAATTTCATCAAGATCCTATCACTCGTTCTTAAGTTAAAAATACTTCATTTTTTCTAATTTTTCCGAATTATCCGCCCCCCCACTCCCCCACAGATGGTCGAATCGGGGAAACGACTATTTGCAATTTAATTTGGTCTGGTCCCTGATACGCTTGCCAAATTTCATCGTCCTAGCTTATCTGGAAGTGCCAAAACTAGCAAAACCGGTACCGACAGAGAGACCGACAGAATTTGCGATCGCTATATGTCACTTCGTAAATACCAAGCGCATAAAAAGAGCTCCTAAAAGATTGACCTTTTTTCCAGTGCTCTTGTAATGGTTTCTAAAAATTAGTTTATGTTCGTTTATTAAGTGGCTTAGTTTTATTGATTACATGTAAGGACATTCTTCTGGATCTTTCTGCTTGAAAACTTAAATATTGGATTACAATTAAAATTTTAGGCAAACTCCGAATATTTAGTCAAGTTATCCGACCAACTGTAGTTTTTCGTAACAACTTTTAATAGTGCTTTTACTGGGAAAACCGAGTTGGTTGGGGAGTTGATTTGCACAAATTGAAAATATGTATAATTTCTGGTCTTCCATGAGGCCGAAGTAATTTTGGTCCTTATCACGTAGATACCCTTGGGATACGAACGTATTTTATTCCATTTTATTATTTAAAGAAGTTTTGTATAAAATGAGTTCTTTTTTTTTAAAAAGAAAAAATCAGGTGTTGCTAATTAATAAAATAAAATCCCTATTTGTTTGCCTCACAGCTTTTTACGACAGAATTTTTATTTCTAGATATTTCTGCTTGTTGAAATAAACTTTGGGTTCTTTTTGGTGTAAACGATTCGATGCAACCCAATTTCTTCATGAATGTTTTCCCTTATTGAGATCTATTTTGTCTAGCATGAGTATATAAACCTAGTAGATGTTGCAAGGCAATTGGAAAAAACTGGAATATGTTTTTCAATATGTTTTTATATATTGAGTTACTTTTTTCCTAAATACTTGTATGTCTCATCCCAATGCGGTAACAAGTACTTTTATTTTCATGATGTTATCTTACGAATATATGGTGCTGCTGTTTTCCTTTTCAATAATTCTGTCTTCATTCACTAGAGTAAGGAGACCATGTTTGGTCCATTCTGCACATGATTTTAAATTTAAACCAATCCAAGAGAAGGCATTTGCCCAGTTTCTGGGTTACACAGATCGATTAAACCAATTTTCTTTCAAAATGTGTCGTCTTGTATTGAGATCTACTTTTCTTTTAAAATGCCCTCTAAGCGTCAAGAGATGGAGAACAAACAAGAGAGAGATGGAAGAATACATAAATAATCTAATGAAAAATTACGAAATACTTAAAGGCCCTTAGAATTGAACTGCAAGCAAAATAAAGGCTCTTTTCTCACTCTGTTTTATTCCTACCATGTAATGCCCATCATCGAAGTGTAATCTTCTTTTATTTCACTTATTTTAGTTTCCAGCACTTAGATCATTTACCTTTCCATATTATATTTGAGTATATAAGTATTGATTAATGGAATATAAATAATTAGGTGAAATGAAAGAAAATATTTAAAGAACTTATGAGTCACAAGCTGAACAATTTTCCTACCCGGCCCTTCTTATTATATAGTCTTCATAAATTATTTTCTGCTTTATTTTTAGCTTTTTGAGATATATGAGATGTACATTTATTAAGAAAAGAAAACACACTATTCGCCATTCGCCTGCCAAGAAAGGCAATAAGCTTGTAAGGGCAAGCGAGGTTATCACCCTCAGCTAATTAAAACCACCTTCATATCACGCTACTCAATACAAAAGAAACTCAATTGATGAAGGAAGAAAGGAAAAAAAAGAGAAAGAAGAAAAAGACAAGAAGAAGACAGAAAAAAATTAGCAGAAAAAAATTAACAGCAAATAAATCAGGGAAATGCCTTGAATAGAATGACAACCTGGAACGGGCCTTACATCAAAATTACTCACGAGATAGAAGAAACTTCTTTACCCGTGACTTGAAAGCCGGAAGACTAGGCACATTTTTCACACCCTCGGGCAAAATATTCCAAGCATGGGGACCATAATGGCGAATCACAAAAGATGCCCGAGTAGTACTCCTAAACTCATGAGTTATGTTATCAGCTTTTCTTGTATTATGATCATGACGGTCTCTATTAAAAGTAAAAAGATTTTCAAAAGCAGGGATGAGCAGGCGATTCAAATATTTATACGAGAAAATCGCAACTTGGCAATCTCGAATTTGGGATACATCCATTAACTTATTCTTTTTAAAATGCTCATGAGCAGGAACATAATCAGGATCATAAAATTCCGACAATAATTTTACAGCTTTATTCTGAAGTTTTTGTACTCTTTTGAAACATGTTTCAAAATTACTTGCCCATATAGAGCATCCGTAGCTAATACATGGACAAAATATAGAAAAATAAATCATTTTTAGAATCTTTTTTGAGACTAGATTTTTAATTCTTCGCTTCACCCCAAGACCTCTGCTTAATTTTTCAGCTATAGCATTTGAATGGTTTACCACGACAGTTTTCATCAATTAAAAACCCAAAATATTTTGTTGTTGCTACTCTTTTTATCACATTTCCTCGAACCATGATTTGATCATTGCCAACACATGACGGAAGTCTAGAGAATATCATGAAAAAAGTTTTTGAAAAGTTAAAGAGTTTTAGAAAAGCTTCTTGGTAACCTGTGGAAAATTTGAGTCACTCGTGCTTTCTAACAGTTTTTGATTGTAAAACCTTGTTCGCAGAAGGAAGCTATTTTAATTTAATTTTTCTTTATTTTATAGAATCAACAGCCTTCAATCGGAAAACCCCAAGAATCTCGCCACTAAAGAACATAGGAATTGAATTTATTGTAAATTATTGAACTGCCAAACGTCTGTAGTTATGTTGACTTTTTTTTTGCTTTTGAACTTTGGTTGTGGCTGTGTTTAAATTTTCTTATTAATTTTGCTTTGAATCAAGTGGAGTTCTACTTGTTGTCATTCTGTGCTTTAAAATTATAGCTGTTGTCGATTTGTAAATATAATTTCTACTGCAAAATAAAAATATTCTCTGCAAAGTATTTGAGGAAATGGATGTTGAACATATGATTTATATACCGCACCAGTGTGCTTAAACAGCGTGTATAATTCCTCATTATTTTTTTGTCTTTCAAAGATTTGTTCAGAAACCAATCTTATCCAGATCATCTTTTGCTTACTATTTTTACGGTTCTAGTATAAAAAAGCAGTGACTCTTTCTGCTATAGTCAGAAAGAATGTCTCTAAAAAATAACTATTAATAGATCTCTTAAGTCACATTATTACACACAAAATCTGCCACTGTTACACATTAAATTTTTTTCACTCTGGCCAGTTAGACTAGATCTATTAATATACTATTGAACACACTCAAGCACAGTTGTAAAGACCGAAATATTTTTTTGTTCCTGCTGTAAGTGGCACATGAAAATCAAAATTTCAGTTTTAGAATTCTTATCTAATTAAAATAATTGTATCTTTCTTCTCGAATAGAAGACGAATTGTTAAATACCTAATTATGTTTGTGATACCTTCTCAATTTACAGTGGTTTGTCTCAGGGAAGCTTCTAATGCCTATTTTTATTTCTTACAATGATACATAACCTTGGCGTCCGTTTCTTTAAAAGATAAAAATTTATTGATAGTTTAACTGTCTTAAAAACATTTTGCATAAATGTAAAAATATCCCACTGGATAATCTGGAATAGTTATCATGTAACTAATTGCATAAAAGTAAACCATCTAACCGTTTCGGTCACTGCCCTCACCTGAGAACATACTCTAAATGCCCCATTTTCAAAAACCCGTTTAGATGTTTGTAGATTTGCGCTCCATGCTCACCGATGCTCAAAACATAAGTGGTATAGTTTTCTTCAAAATTATGTCTTCAATTTGTTGTGGTTTTTAGAAGTTGAACTTCAATTGTGTGCCAGGAAACAGAAGTACTAGGTATGATTAGTCCAGTTCTACTGTGGTTCTATGAGAATAATTATGTAAACAAGTACTCATTTTTTGTTCTTTACGTCCGAAGCCATCTGTTGGCACTTATTTTCGGCAGTAAAATCTACAAAGAGTTCACTGATTTCTAAAGTCTTAAAGTTCTTATTTGAGTCTGACTCGCCCTCTACTTTTTATCCGATTTTGGCTGGTTATTTTTGGCGATTCCTTCTTTTTGTTACGCTGTTTTCTTTCTTTATTTGTTGTTGTTTTTTACTGTCTTTGTACATACTTTTAATACTTTTTTCCTGGTTCCTCTGGTTTGCGTCCAACAAAGAGAGTCTGGTATGCGAATATTATAAACGTGTTGAACGAGATAGATTCTGATTTGTCTAATCTTTCCGACTTGACAAACTCAGATGATGAAGAGGAGGATGAGACACCGCCAAAGGTACAAAACCAGAGTGATGATGCTGAAACGTTATCGGAAAGTGTTGATGAAGAAGGTGCTTTAACCAATGGCACAGCAACATCAAATCCAAAGGTGCTTCGACTGATCTGAAAAAGTGCTATATTTAGAAGAAAAAAAATGTCCTAGATTGCGGTTTAAGTCGACAGCCAGTTAGACGAGGGAAGCCTTCAATTAGTATTTTGATTCAAACGCTCATGAACTCGGGGTAAAACAAACTAACTTACACTATGTCCTGGAAAGAGGAACGAGTATCGATTTTACTGCTACGAAAATAAAGAAACTCATTGGAATGCACATTGCTACGAGTTCATTCAAGTATCCCGGATATCGCACGTATTGAAGCAGCAAAACTCGCGTGCCGTTTATAGCTTATGCCTTAAATTTCAACAGATTTTGGCAACTTTGGAAAATAATGCCAAAAAATGGTAAGAAAAAAATTCCAAGGATCCTCAGAGCTCGGGTCGATTGTGGAAGGTTCAACCTGTCATATACCAAATCCTGCACAAAAACCGAGAGTGTTACACCATCTGAATATATTTTAGTTGATGAACAAATGATTCAATACACTGGAGCCGTCGACATAAAGCAGTATATACATGGCACACCGACGCCATGGGCTATAAAGATCTTTATTCTCTGCAAAAGCAACAGCGTAATCCTGACTTTCAATGTCTATCAGGAAAGAAGAGTATCCTCACTGACGAACAGAAGGAGTATGGATTAGGCGCAGGTATGGTTCTAGTCTTGGCAAGTCGTGTACACCTCTATCCTTATGTGAAACTTTCTTTTGATAACTTCTTTACAAGCATACCTCTGGCACAAGAACTGGAAAAGATGGAGCTTTACGGTACAGGTTCCATAAGAGCAAACATGGTACATCGTGCAAAGATCGACTCTGATTTAGCCCTCAAGAAAAGAGGCAGGGAATCTTGCCATGAATTAGTTAGTAGCAACCTATGTCTTGTGTAGTGGATAGAGAGCAGATAAGTCGGTATCGCCTCAAATGTGTTAAGAAGCGAAGAAAAGGCGAAAAATCAACAAGGCTGAAGTACCGGTAAGGTAATCTCAAGCTATTGCAGTGTATTATCGGTCTATGGGTGGAGTCGATAAACTTTACCAAATGGCTTCGGATTATCGTGTCTCATTCGGTCCAGGAAGTGGACACTGCGGTTTGGGGTCCGTATGACGATTTGGCGGTAGTGAATAGCTGGCTTAAATACACCGAATTTGAAAAGTCCAAGAACTCTATGGATTACTTGACTTTCCGTCTGAAGGTGGCCGAGTCTCCGATTATGATCAAAGAGGGGATGCTCATGAGACGAGGGATGCCAACCTTGATCCCCTCGACCCCCGTTGTCAGGAAGAGGAAATCAGTGGCTCCTCTGTTGCTGGGCCGTCCCAAAAGAGGAAAACAAAATTCCAAAGACCATGCTCTGCCGTAAAAGGTTTTGCTCATTGGCCTAAAAAAAAAAGAAAAAATTAACTTTAAAACAGGTGCAAAAATATCCCATGAATCATGAAAACCCGCTTCAGCTGCACCAAATGCAAGGTCTCGTTATGCATGGAGAAAGCCAAAAACTGCTTTGTGAAATTTCACGTTCCTAAATAAGAACGTAAAATGATATAAGAATGTATTTAAACGAGATAAGAACATATTTCGTAATAATGGCTTCTCACTAATTTTTGGTTATGAATATATAACCAGTGCAATTTTGTCCTCAGACAAGTACATTCAAGATCATGAACAATGAACAAATATAAAAATTCTGAGAAAAATACTGTATCATCTTGGGGTGTCAGAAGTCTTAAAAACAGTAGTATAATTTCACCCTCTCCAATAATTTCGTGTGAAAGCGTTAAAGTTAGCAATTTTAACCAAGACTGCTCCCCTATTTTTCACTTGCTCAACCCTTCTAAGACGAAAATCAGCACAATTAAATTACTGGGTGTCACATCCGTTTTGTTCCATGTGAAAAATACGGGTAATAAATATTTTACTTACTTACTTACTATCTCTAGTGACTTAATATGGGATTACTATGTTAACTGTAATCCTACATTTTCTTTCCTTAAACTCCTTAAAAAATTAAATGTCTAAAGTCCCATGTTTTAAACAGCAAAAGCTTTAAAATTAAAAATTAAAAATCGCCCCCGACTCCAGCTTAGGTCTATTCATACCTGGAAACTGAGATTTTCTGCGATTTTCTTTTGACTATTATAGAATTATTAGTAATTTTAGATTGCATAAAAGTCTCCCCTTTGTTGCCACACTGGAACATTATAAAAGGAAACAAGATGAAAATTTTCTTATTTACAAGCAGGCCCAACCAGACAGGCACAATACTCATTTTTCGTATGATCGCGAGCAGTACAGTAATCAATAGGATGGTGCAACCGTTATGTTCAATAAGGCTATTGAGCAAATATAGGCTAATGGGATATGTAAAATTAGGTAGTAAAAGTGGTTAGTTTTGAATCAGACAAAAATAAGGGTTCTATTGATATGTCAATAGTCAACTAAAGGGACGAATGTAACAGAAAAGTATAGCCTAGCTGGTCTTTCTAAAAATATGCTTCTATAGGTAAGTCCATTAACTAATAATATGAAGTGTTTCATCTTGAATGATTTTAATAATATCCATATTAATGCATACCTTGCATTTTTGGCAAGACTTAGATTTGATATTTAGTGTTGTTGGCACTTCAAGGATTTTCCTCTCATTCGTGCGCACCATCCTCGAGTTCCCACGTCGAATTTGGCATCCTTGCAATTCTTATGAATTGTCGGACAGACAAGTAGCAGTCCAAAAAATTGCTTAAGAATTGTCTTCAATAACGGTAGAGTCCCTTATATTTCCCTTCTTGAGATAGTGAATCTGGTCATCATCAAATAAAAGAGAAAACAAATTTCGTTCCTTTTCGGCAATAGCGCCATCCATAATACTCAAATAAATTCTATTTCCCTAGTCATTAACAGCTAAAATTCTCAAGATAAAAAGGGAATAAACCAAAAACAAACAAGAGTACAAAATTTAGTCTTGTGACGTAAAATGAGAGTAGAGATTTACTTAGTTAACATATCAACTACTTACTGGACAAGAGATCTTATATGTCTTTCAGTAAAAAATTTTATTGGTGGAAGGAGGGAACTTTTCGCTGAAGCAGAATGATGGAGGTGAGATCGGAAAGGGAAAAAATGACTAGGGAAATAGAATTTATTTGAGTATCAAACAGTTCGTGGTAACGAACTAGTAAGGAGCGACCCGGCTCAATAGTAACCAAAACTCTATAAAACGGAATTTTGATACCAATAGTTACATCAAAAGAATCGCATTTTAATGCTGATTTTAAATATATAAGTTTCATCAAGTTTAGACTTACCCATCAAAAGTTACGAGCCTGAGAAAATCTGCCCTATTTTAGAAAATAGGGTGAAACATCCCCTAAAAGTCATAGAATCTTAATGAAAATCACACCATCAGATTCAGCGTATCAGAGAACCCTATTGTACAAGTTCCAAGATCCTATCTACAAAAATGTGGAATTTTGTATTTTTTGCCAGAAGACAAATCACGGATGCGTGTTTATTTATTTTTTTTTTTTTCCAGGGGTGATCGTATCGACCCAGAGGTCCTAGAATTTTGCGAGAGGGCTCATTCGAACGGAAATGAAAAGTTATAGTGCCCTTTTTAAGTGACCAAAAAATTGGAGGGCACCTAGGCCCCCTCCCACCCTCACTTTTTTCCCAAAGTAGTCGGATCAAAATTCTGAGATAGCCATTTTATTCAGCATAGTCGAAAAACCTTATAACTATGTCTTTGGGGACGACTTACTCCCCCACAGTCCCCGTGGGAGGGGCTGCAAGTTGCAAATTTTGACCAGTGTTTGCATATATTAATGGTTATTGGGAAATGTAGAGACGTTTTCAGGGGGATTTTTTGTTTGGGAGGGGGGGGGGGGGTTCAGAAGAGTGGGGGAAATTTTCCATGGAGAAATTTGTCTTGGGAGAAGAAGATTTCCATAAAGGGGGCACAGCATTTTCTAGCATTATTTTAAAAAAACAAAGAGAAAATAAATATGAAAGAGTTTTTTTTCAACTGGAAGTATGGAGTAGCATTAAAAGAACAGAAAATATTACGCACATAAGGGGTTCACCTCCTCCTAATACCTTACTCTTTACGCTAAAGGATTTTTAGTAATTTCAACTATTTATTCTACGGCCCTTGTGATTCAGGGGACAAAATTTAAGGTTTAATGCAAAGAGTTATTGACGAGGTACTGACGAGTGGGCGAACCTTCTCATATACGTAATAAAAACATACGAACATAGAAGTTTGTTACGTAAGCTAATTCGTAAGTTACGTATATCTTTTACTAATGAAAACGTTCGTAAAAACTAAAAGTTCTAGTTGCCTTTTTAAGTACCCAAAAAATTGGAGAGCAACTGGGCCTCCTTCCCCTCCTTTTTTCGCAAAATCATTCAATCAAAACTATGGGAAAGCCATTTAGCCAAATAAATAAATATGCAAATTTCGCTTTAATTATTCATCTGCGGAGAGCCGAAATCAATCAATCAATCAATCAATCAATTTATTAATACTAAAAGAAAAACTATTACAAAAGTAAATCAGTTAATAGGCCCAAGAAGCTTTGCTTGTAATGGGCCACAGAGAACAAGAATAAAACACTTTTATAAAATATATACAAGAAAAAAAAAAAAACAAAACAAAAAAAACACTGGAACAAGACAAGGACATTTAACAGATAGAAGATTTAGAAGGAGATTTAACATATAGCTGAAAATGATTTTAAAAGAAGAGAAGTGACATACAAATTGGGGTAGAATTAAAAAGAGAGACAAAAATTATTGAACTGGAAAGACCCGACGAAATAATGCCTTTGCAGAAAGAAAAGAGGGACATCCGAAGGGATGGAGTTCCATAATAGAATTGACTGATATACAGGAGACCTCTGAGCTGCTGTAGAGGATCGTTTTGGTAAAATAAATCGTCGAGAAGAATTAC
The DNA here is from genome assembly GCF_032884065.1 of Artemia franciscana. Lineage (NCBI taxonomy): Eukaryota > Metazoa > Arthropoda > Branchiopoda > Anostraca > Artemiidae > Artemia > Artemia franciscana. The sequence goes on along the minus strand of NC_088880.1, from coordinate 17,321,121 downwards.
GCAAAGAAGAAAAGTACCTACCTGATCCTGTCCTTGAGAAAAACTGCTGCAGGGTCGGTGGAAGAGTACCTAGAAAAGCAGAATACGCTAAATAAAGAGTACTTTTACCTATAATATGATCCAGCGGAGCTATTCCAGTATCATTATAAAGATCAGAGGAAGGGTAAAGCCGAGGGAGAAGAAAAGTAGCCTTCACTGCCCTATTTTGGGCTCTTTGAAGTGAGCAGAGAAGAGATTTATTAGTATTGCCCCAGACAGAGCAGCTATAAGAAAGGTAAGGATGAATAAAAGCATAATAAAGAGAAACCATAATATCAGGAGGAAGAAATGAATTAATCCGATGCAACATTGAAGACTGGCGGAGGATTAAGGAACGGGTGTGAGTTATATGCGGTTTAAAAGAAAGAAAACAGTCAAGATACACACCAAGAAATTTCACCATAGTAGCTTGTGGTATAATATCATTCCCAAAAGTCAGGGTGATTGGCTCCTGTACGTCTCTCATACGGTAAGGGGTCCTAAAGTTGATAATGGCACTCTTTCGGCTTTTAAGAGCCATACCATTTGACCAGCACCAATCCTTTACTTTATCAAGAAGACCTTGAGCTTTAGAAGTGGCAGATGGCAGGTCCACCGCAGCAATGAAAAAGTTACTGTCATGTTTTGATCAAATCAAAACATGGATTAACTAAAAAACGTTCAGAAATTAAATAAAAAAAAACATGTTTTTTTAACTGAAAGTAAGCAGCGACATTAAAACTTAAAACGAACAGAAATTACTCCGTATATTAAAGGGGCTGCTTCCTCATCAACGCCCTGCTCTTTACGCTAAAGTTTGACTCTTTTTCTTAACTCTACATTTTAAAACAGTAAAAAACTTTAGCGTAAAGAGCGGGGTGTTGAGAAGGAGCAGCCCCTTTCATATACGGGGTAATTTCTGTTCGTTTTAAGTTTTAATGTCGCTCCTTACTTTCAGTTAAAAAAAACTTGTTTTCTTAATTTAATTATGGATGGCGCTGTTGCCGAAAAGGAATGAAATTCTTTTATTTGATGATGACCAGATCCACTATCTCAAGAAGGGAAATATAAGGGACTCTACCGTTATTGAAGACAATTCTTAAGCAATTTTTTTGGACTCCCGCTAGTCTGTCCGACAATTCGTAAGAATTGCCAGGATGCCAAATTCGACGTGGGTACTCGAGGATGGTGCGCACGAATGAGAGGAAAATCCTTAAAGTGCCAACAACACTAAATATCAAATCTAAGTCTTGCCAAAAATGCAAGGTATGCATTAATATGGATATTATTAAAATCATTCAAGATGAAACACTTCATATTATTAGTTAATGGACTTACCTATAGAAGCATATTTTTAGAAAGACCAGCTAGGCTATACTTTTCTGTTACATTCGTCCCTTTAGTTGACTATTGACGTATCAATAGAACCCTTATTTTTGTCTGATTCAAAACTAACCACTTTTACTACCTAATTTTAAATATCCCATTAGCCTATATTTGCTCGATAGCCTTATTGAACATAACGGTTGCACCATCCTATTGATTACTGTACTGCTCGCGATCATACGAAAAATGAGTATTGTGCCTGTCTGGTTGGGCCTGCTTGTAAATAAGAAAATTTTCATCTTGTTTCCTTTTATAATGTTCCAGTGTGGCAACAAAAGGGAGACTTATGCAATCTAAAATTACTAATAATTCTATAATAGTCAAAAGAAAATCGCAGAAAATCTCAGTTTTCAGGTATGAATAGACCTAAGCTGGAGTCGGGGGCGATTTTTAATTTTTAATTTTAAAGCTTTTGCTGTTTAAAACATGGGACTTCAGACATTTAATTTTTTAAGGAGTTTAAGGAAAGAAAATGTAGGATTACAGTTAACATAGTAATCCCATATTAAGTCACTAGAGATAGTAAGTAAGTAAGTAAAATATTTATTACCCGTATTTTTCACATGGAACAAAACGGATGTGACACCCAGTAATTTAATTGTGCTGATTTTCGTCTTAGAAGGGTTGAGCAAGTGAAAAATAGGGGAGCAGTCTTGGTTAAAATTGCTAACTTTAACGCTTTCAGACACGAAATTATTGGAGAGGGTGAAAATTATACAACTACTGTTTTTAAGACTTCTGACACCCCAAGATGAAACAGTATTTTTCTCAGAATTTTTATATTTGTTCGTTGTTCATGATCTTGAATGTACTTGTCTGAGGACGAAATTGCACTGGTTATATATTCATAACCAAAAATTAGTGAGAAGCAAAGATTACCAAATATGTTCTTATCTCGTTTAAATACATTCTTATATCATTTTACGATCTTATTTAGGAACGTGAAATTTCACAAAGCAGTTTTTGGCTTTCTCCATGCATAACGAGACCTTGCATTTGGTGCAGCTGAAGCGGGTTTTCATGATTCATGGGATATTTTTGCATCTGTTTTGAAGTTATTTTTTCTTTTTTTGAGCCAATGAGCAAAACGTTTTACGGCAGAGCATGGTCTTTGGAATTTTGTTTTCCTCTTTTGGGACGGCCCAGCAACAGAGGAGCCATTGATTTCCTCTTCCTGACATCGGGGGTCGAGGGGATCAAGCTTGGAATCCCTCGTCTCATGAGCGTCCCCTCTTTGATCATAATCGGAGACTCGGCCACCTTAATCCATAGAGTTCTTGGACTTTTCAAATTCAGTGTATTCAAGCCAGCTATTCACTACCGCTAAATCGTCATACGGACCAAAAACCGCCGTGTCCACTTCTTTGTCTTTAAGGATGACATTTCCCCCACATTCCTCAGGGTAAGGGTTGTGAGTTATGCCCTGGGGGTCTATAAACTTTTTTTTTTGTACAGAAAGGTTGGTCATATAAACTCGGGAGGGGGATTATTTGATTGCCACATCCTCCGTCTCCATACCTTTTATTCTCCAAAAATACATCTGATAGAAATTTGAGATGGCCATTTGTTGTCGTAAAAACTTCCAAAAAAGTTCATTCGATTGGAAATTGAAAAAGCTAATGCCCTTTTTAATAGTGAAAAGTGATTGGGGGGCAACAAGCCTCTCCTCACGCCAATCAATTCCCATAACAAACCTAATTAAAATTTTGAGAGTTTATTCAGCGTAGTTGAAAAGTCTGGAAATTATGAATTTGAGGATGACAATCCCCTCACATCCCTCAGCCCAATGGTTGTACATTATGTCCCGAGGATATATAAAGTTTTCATGAAAAAGGGTAGTCGTATAAACTCCGGAGGTGGCTCAGTAGATTGGAAATCAGTTGTACTAGTGCCCTTCTTAAGAGTCAAAGTGATTGGGGACAGCCCCCCTCACGTTGAATTTTCCACAAATGCATCGGATAAAAATTTTGATATAGCTATTTGTTCAGAAATAGTCCAAAGATCATAATAAACAAGACAATAAGGGCTATGGGGTTGATAGAATCCCCCAGAGTCGCGGGGAGGGAGGTAGGGGCTGTGAGCCGTGCCCCAGGGGCAAATACTATTTTTATTGAAGGGGTGATCGTGTGAAATTTTGTAGAGGCTCGTTTCATTGGAAATATATTGTTCTAGTTCTCTTTTAAGAATCGAACATGATTGGTATATAGGTCTGAGGTTTTTTTATGGAATTGGTAGTCATATAAACTTTGGATCGGATAAAGCTCATTATATCTGAAGTCAGAAGCTTTAGTGCCCTTTTTAAGAGTCAAAAGCGAATTAAAGACAATCCCCCCTCCCCTAAGTCTATCATTTTCCATAATATATCAGATCAAAATTTTAATAGAGTTATTTTGTTCGTCATTGTTGGAAGGTCCAGTAATTATGTCTTTGGAAATGTCATCCTCCCCACAGTCCTCAGGACAAGGGCTGTAAGTTAGGCAATTCATTCTTTGTTTACTCATAGTATATGCTACTGAGAAAGGTATGCATGTTTGAACTTTAAGATGAAGGAGGAAATTTAATGAGCCTTTCATAAAATGTTGAGGGGAGTGCTGAACTAAATCAAAACACGTTTTGTGTGTATGGATTTTCAAATCGTGCAACACGGGAATAACTGAGTATATTAATTTGGAGAACTCAAGAAATAATAAGGGAGGTGGTCAAGAAGGCAATATTTGCATATTACTACAACTACCACAACTACTGCTACCACACTAATTCATTTACAGTGTTGAGGGAATATTTTAACTAAGTCAAAAGACGATATGTGCATCCATACCGTCAAAATAGCGTATCTTATGAATTGATTTGGGAGCAGAATTTATTGCGTATTGGAGGGGGACTGTCCTCTCCTTATCCACACCTCCACCTCAGGATCTCAAAGACTTCTGAGGTTGCTTATTAGATCAAAAAGGACAGATCAAGAAAATACAGTTCTTGTCCTTTCTTTATAAATTGAAAGTTATTTTAGACCAACCAGCCGTGGGGGAGGCTATTTTTCGAGGTAATATTTTTTACCTGGGGTATTTTTCCATGGGGGTATTTTCCTTGAGGAGCTATTTTCCGCAGGGGTTGGATAATTTTTGGGTGTTTCTCGGGGGGAGAAAGCCAACCACCATTTCTGATAAGTACTCTGAACAACCTGTGTGGGCAAAGTGTGTTTTAATTTAGTTTCAGACAGTTTCAATATTTCCCAATTACCCTTAATACTTTCGCCTTAATACCCTTAATTTTAGTAGCAGCAGTTGTAGAAGTAAAATCAATTCTAGTAGCCTTAGCTTTAGTGGGAGAAATGGTAATGATAGTAGTAGTAGTAGCAACAGTAGTTGCAGCAGTAGTAGCTGTAAGTAGGGTTTTCTTTTGGTTAGTTCAAGATCTCTTGCAATAAGCCCTGTTAGTTTTAACTTCACACACCAAACTGTTCCTAATATATTACTGTTTTGCTCTTTTGACAACCTGCATACAGACGGCGGGTGAGCTTCTCCCCCCCCCACCAAAAAAAAACAGAAGAAGAAAGAAACCTCCGTGAGAATTTCACGTTCATACCTTTAGGCATAGTTGTAATAGTAGTCATAGTAGCAGTATTTGTATTGCTATAGCAACAGTACTAACGTATTACCTTTACAAGTAGTTACAATAGAAGTAGTATTAGTAGTAAATCCAGCGGCGGTAGAAGTATTAATAGTAGTGTCTACAAATTGCCGTTTGGCTAGATGATTTTCCCCTTTTAGCATCCTCTTGAAGTTCCAACTTAAAAACCGAATCGATTCTTGAGACACGCACATTTGACAATACGCGCACATAGCATCCTTTAGTTTTGTTGAAATTTTCCCTCCATATTGTAAATGGAGTAGTGTTGTAGTAGTAGCAATAGTAGTAGTAGTAGTAGTAGTTGTTTTACGCAAATATTCCCTTTTTGACCATCCTCCTTCTCATCAAACAGTTCGTGTTAACGAACTGTAGTAAGGAGCGACCCGGCTCAATAGTAAACGAAACAAAAAAAAAGAAGAATTTTGATACTGATAAATACATCAAAAGAATTGGATTTTTATGCTGATTTTATATATATAAATTTCATCAAATTTAGTCTTACTCATCAAAAGTTAAGAGCCTGAGAAATTTGCCTACTTTTAGAATTTATCGAAAGGATTTTAATGAAAATCCCACCATCACATTCAACGTATCAAAGAACCATACTGTAGAAGTTTCAAGCTCCCATCTACAAAAATGTGGAACTTCGTATTTTTTTGCCAGAAGACCGATCACGGGTGCGTGTTTGTTTGTTTGTTTTTTTCCCAGGGGTGATCGTATCGACCAAGTAGTCCTAGAATGTCACGAGAGGGCTCATTCTAACGGAAATCAGAAATTTTAGTGCTCTTTTTAAGTGACCAAAACATTGGGGCCCCCTCCCACGTTCTTTTTTCCCAAAGTCACCATATCAAAATTTTGAGGTAGCCATTTTGTTCAACATAGTTGAAAAACATAATAACCATGTCTTTAGGGCTAACTTAATCCCCCACAGTCCCCGGGGGAGGGGCTGCAAGATACAAACTTTAATCAGTGTTTACATACAGTAATGGTCATTGGGAAGTGTACAGACTTTTTCAGGGGGATTTTTTGGTTGGGGGGGGGGCTACATGGAAGGATCTTCCCTTGGAGGAATTTGTCATGGGAGAAGAGAAATTCCATGAAGAATTTTTTCATGCAGGACTTTCTAGCATGATTAAAAAAAAATGGCATGAAAAAGATTTTTCTACTGAAAGCAAGGACCAGCATTAAGAATTAAAACGAACAGACATTATTACGCGTATGGGGGGGGGAGGGTTCGACTCCTTCTAATTAACTCGCTCTTTACGCTAAAGCATTTTTAGTAATTTTAACTATTTATTCTACAGCCTTTGTGATTCAGGGGTTATTCTTAAAGAATTGGGACAAAATTAAAGCTTTAGTGTAAAGAGCGAGGTATTAACGAGGGGGCAAACCCCTTCATATATATAATAAAAATATACGAATATAGAAGTTCGTTACTTAAGTTAATTCGTAAGTTACGTATATTTTTTTCTAATAAAAACGTTCGTTACAAATTAAAATGCTAATTGCCTTTTTATGTAACCATAAAATTGGAGAGCGACTAGGTCTCCTCCTCCACCCCTTTTTCTCAACATCGTCTGATCAAAACTAAGGGAAGGCCATTTAGCAAAAGAAAAATTAATACACAAATTTGGTTTTCATTATTCATCTGTGGAGAGCCAAAATCAAACATGCATTAATTCAAAAACGTTCAAAAATTAAATAAAAAAAAGTTTATTTTTAACTGAAAGTAAGGAGCGTCATTAAAACTTAAAACGAGCAGAAACTACTCCGTGTATGAAAGGGGCTGTTCCCTCGTCAACGACCCGCTCTTTACGCTAAAGTTGTTTATTGTTTTGTAAAGTAGAATTGAGAGAAAGAGTCAAACTTTAACGTAAAGAATGGGGCATTGAAGAGGGAACAGCCCCTTTCAGACAAGGTGCAATTTCTCCTCGTTTTAAGTTTTAATGACGCTCCTTACTTTCAGTTAAAAAAAACGCTTATTTTTTTATTTAATTTCTTGAAAGTTCCAAATTAATATACCTAGTCATTCATGGGTTACGCCCTTTTGGAAATGGGTATGCATATCGTGTTTGATTTTAGTTCAACACTTTCCTCAACATTTTCTGAAAGGTTTACCTAAATTCCCTTTATATTTTTGGAAAATGAAGTTCAAACATGTATACTTTCCTCAGTAACATATATTTTATGTGAACTTACAGCCCTTAACTGAGGACTCTGGGGGGGGGGGAGGTTGACATCCCCTAGGACATAGATACTGAACCTTTCGATAATTCTGAATACAATAGTATTCTTAAAATTTCGACTGCCTGTGTTTTGGGAAATGTTAGGCTTGTGGGGGAGAGGTTGAGTGCCCTCCATTTACTTTCGACTCTTGAAAAGGGCACTAGATCTTCCTATTTCAAATCAAATGAGCCCCATTCGGTCCAAAATTTAAACGATCATCCGATCCATAAAAAGCTTATATGCCTGGATCATAACTTACAACCTTTGTCCTTGGGCACTGGAGCGTTGGGTTCACCCCGAAGGCAATGTTATTTAGTCTTTGAACTATTGTGAACAAAATGGCTATCTTACAATTTTGATAGAATACGCTTGGGAAAAAAAGGGTATCGGGGAGGGGAGGAGTTAGTTGTCCTCCTTCACTTTTGACGCTTAAAAAGGACATAGAAATTTCAGTTTCCCATCAAATGAGGCTCCTCTAAGGTTATTACAACCACTCCTATCATAAAAAACTCGTATGCTCCTGGAGAACAACTTACTACCCATTTTCCCAGACTCAGGGGGGCTGTGTCAATCACAAAGGCCTAGTTATGTGATCTCTGGACCGTTTTTGAGCATACGGTATCTTCTAATTTCCATGGTTGCATTTGAAGGAAATAGACTCTAGGGGTGGGTGGGTGTTCTATTTGCCCTCTCATCACTTTGATTCTTAAAAAGGGCATTAAAACTTCCGATTTCCAATCCAGTGAGCCCTCTTTGAAATTTATACTACCACTCTTTCCATAAAAAAAAACTTATCTGCCCTCTGGGATGAATTTAAAACCCTTGCCTTAAGGGCTGTGTGTGTGGGGGGGGGAAGTCTTATCTATTCTAAGACATAATTACTGGACCTTTCAATTCAGCTGAACAAAACAGCTATCAAAATTTGTATTGGATTTGTATGGGAAAATGAAGGGCGTGAGAGTCTGGTATATCCAACTACGCTGCGAAGCACCATAGTTTCCAGTTTAGAGCAATTAGAAGTGCTAATCCTAAAAGTGCATCCATTGTTTAGCTTTCTAAAATCTATTTTTTAGCTTTCTAAAATTTCCCTTCAACGAGATAAAAATGCGTAAAGTGGGCAGTGTTTTGAAGTCAAGGGAAATGTTGGGGTTGTACAATATGAATGAAATCATATTTTAAATACTTTTTTCGGTCATCACTGGTATTTTTTTTTATAGTAGTAAGTCGAAGGATAATTAAAAAACTTACGCATCTATTAATACTAATCATCCACTTTCACTTTCGAGTTGAAACTAGCCAGTGAACCAGTGAATCACAGCGATTAGCTAAATGTTACATTTATGTTCTGTTGATTTGAAGAAATGCCTTCCGACAGAATGGAGACTATACAGTTTTTCAGTTCGAGACTCAATTTGTTTGTAAAGATGCTTTGGCTATGGGAAGGCCTTGGTGAAACAAATTTGGTTGAATACTGAGGTAACATTACCCATAGAGCGAAGCGATTTAGTCCGTGAGCCCCGCGGGCAGCGGGGTGAGGTCTGTATTCTATATTTATTGAATAATTATTCGGTCTGAAGCCTGAAAGACTAAACAAAAGTAGGTCATAAACATCAACTAACAAGTCAACCGATCAGAATACAGACCTCACCCTGCTGGCCGTGGGGCTCATGGACTAATTCGCTTCGCTCTATTGGTACTGTTACGTATATAAGCAAAATCGTATATTAGCAAAATCAGTTGTTTGTTTCCTTCAAACAGCTGGGTAGTTTAAACTCGAAAGTGAAAGTGTATAATTAGCGTTAATGTTTGCGTAAGTTTTTTAATTATCTTTTGACTTACTACGATGAAGAAACTACCCGTGACGACTGGAAATAGTATTTAAAATATAATTTCATTCATATTGTACAACTCCAACATGTCCCTTGGCTTCAAAACCCTGCCCAGTTTACCCATTTTTAATGTGCCCCATAAAGGACGAGTTAACATTTCTAAGTGCTTGTGTAAAGCACTTGTGAAGAAGTAAAGCTTGTGACGAAACTGAACAATTACCCTTTCGACTAATAAAAAGGACACTAGAACCTTAAATTTTTGTTTGAATGAAAAGTTTTGAAGTTTCTACGACAACTTCTATGCGAAGTTCCCTGGTCTAAATAAAAAAAAATAATAGTAATATATTTTTCTAACATCGTTTTTTAATTAGGCAGCGCCTAAGAATTGGAATTGAAAGAATTGGAAGATATGTCTGCGAACCAAGGCTAGAAAATTTGAAGATACAGTTATGACAGTAGTCGAATTTAGTTCTGAATCATGTGTGCTCCGAAAAACGGAAGAAAGTTTGTTAGATGTTTTGAAGAGAAGTTGGCTACGGATTGTTTGGGGTACCCGACTGACTGACCGTGTTTCCAACAGCTTGCTCTGAGAAAAGTGTGGTTCGATCATACTTTCTTCGGCTATATTGAAAAGAAGGATAAGATGGCTAGGTCTCGTTCTGCGGATGAAGGATGACATATTACCAAAGATCGTTCTTTTCGACCAATCGTCTAGGACTAAACAGAAGGCAGGTCGTCCTTGGTTGGGGTTGGAGGATGTCTTAAAAATAAAATCAAGGGAAACGGGAAGTCCCTGGGAGGGGAGGGGGGTGGTGTAAAGACTGTGATTTTTAATAAATTGGGATGGAAGAACTCGAGTTGCTGTGTTGACCTCAAGCACCTTGGTGCTGTGGTGAGCTGTTAGTTGTAGTAATGCAACTGGCCAATGATTTGATGTTAAAGGTTGAAACTTACACTTATTTCCAAAGGAAATATTGTGTATCTTTTGTTATTATAGTGAAAACATTATTGAAACTTTTAAAGGGAGCTAATTCGATTTAATGTTAAAGTTCTTGTGCACTGATTAAGAGTAATAAGAGATTGGAGGGCAACCAGTCCTTCTCTCAAGCCCATTCATTTTTCAAACTCATACAGTCAAAATTTTGAATAAGCCATATTGTTAAGCATAGTAGAACGGGTTAGCATCTATGTTTTTAGGGATATTGGGTATGTCCACCCACGATTATGTAATTGGACCATTATGTTCAAGACTAAATGTCGCTTTAAACTAAATGAAAAGGCATTGTGTTTGTGGTGGCCATAAGACACGTCAGCGATATATCGAGAGCGACGGGGGGTATTAAGTTGAAACTTTTGGACTGCTACTATTGCTGCCTCTTCTCTTACAATTTTAATAAATAAAAAGAGTTTAAATGTGTTTAGATTGCCAAAGAGAATAAATAGTATCTTTTGGAAATTATACCAAGTTTTATTTTCAGGTCAACTTCAGGAGTTATAAAATTAAATTAAAAGATACTGTTTGTGTCAGGATTAAAAATTGTTGGAAAATTTTTTGCAACATGCAATTAGCAACCTAAACTGGGATAAAATAGTAAAAACCGAAATGTACAAAAGTTAAAAATATGAAAAAGACCATGACAATAAACAACAAATAGAAATCCATTTAAGAAAACTGTTTCTATAAAACAACTTTTCCAAAGAAAAGTAAAGGGCTTTGTTAAGCCAAACTTTGCAAAAATAGAATTAAATAATCTTCAAAGCGTAAAACTACCACAGATCACCATCAATAAGTAAATGAAGCTCAAAACGAACAGAAATTACAATAAATAGCTGAGTCAAACTCAAAACGAGCAAAAATTAGATCTACATTGCATGGGCAACGTGGCGTATTGCGGCAACCTTTGTTCGGCTTCACCGAGTAAAGTGTTGCGAAAGCAACGTTTTGGTATTATTTTCTCGTTTCTATCAAACGCTGAAGTTGTTAATCTGTAAGGATCTTAAAATAAATACTAGGTACACCAACTCGCAAGAGTTGTAAACCCCTCATTTTAACTAAAAAAAGTTGCAAACCCCTAATTGCTGAAGATGATTATAGTCTAACAGCCGATTGTTACTTACAAGTTCCCTGCATGTCTTACCACTGGAACCAAAATGGTCTTACCACCAAATACACCGGAAACAAATAATAGGTACACGAACTAGCAAAAGTTGCGAACCCCTCATTGCCGAGGATGATTATGAGCTAACAGCCAAATGTTGCTTAAAACTCCCCTATATGTCTCTCATTTGGTATCGGCGTATTCTTTGTTTCAGTGTGTACCTTACTACTGAAGTTGTCAACCGCTTTAAACTTTCAAACTGATATATTTCATGAAGGAATTTTTCTCAATTTTGATCTGCTCATCCAGAGCTATCGACTGCCGTCGGAAAAAAAATCAATCTGTCTTAGTTCAAAAGTTGACTTTTTTGCCATAGGCCAAGTTTCTAACGTCATCACTTAGAAAGGAGCAAAGGATAAGCTGTAATTTCTTTAGCAATGAGAGAACATCTGAAGTTTAAGAGGCACATCTGATACCGTTTCTCTATCGCAATCCTAAGTGCAAAAAACGAATGATATATTCAGCTGAAATCACGAACAGAAATGTGTAGAAACAATACACTTTGGCCGCAGGTAAGAGATGTACGAAACTTTCCAAAATGCTAAGTCATATTCATATTCATCAATATTCATCATAGTCATATTCAATCAATTCAACGGCCTAAGGTCCACACTTTCGTAAAAACAACAGAGGTTAGAGCCTTACCATTTTCTAGGAATAAGCTGAAATTGAGGTGCTAGAAAAAAAAACATGACAAAACTAAAGTGTTGCTCTTGCAACACAATTAACATGAGTAAGGCTGATATCCCCCATGCTTCTCAAGACCAGAACATAATGTGTGCTTTACTGAAATAAATACGTTATAAATGTTTTCAGTTTTTTTTACTTTCATAAATAATAAAATATCAAAACTTTTAAGGAATAAATATTAGTATATGTGAATTAAACTGACAATCCCCGGTCATCTTTTTTTCAGTAAAGCTCAGTATGTTTTCTGGTCGAGTAGGAACGGTGTTATCAGCCTTACTCGTGTTAATTTTTGCTCGCTTTGAGTTTGACTCGGCTATTCATTGTAATTTCTTTTCGTTGAGTTATATTTATTTATTGATAGTAATTTGTGGTATTTATATTAATTATTAATTTATTATATTAATTTATTTCAATAAACACTGAGCAAGAAGGTATTATTTTTAAGCAACCCCGTGTACAGGAATTTGTTTACATGGGAGAGGGGTAGGGAACAAAAAAAAAAAAATACTAGGTGGTCGTGTATGTTTTTTACGCTGAATTTTGTCCTAGGAATTTGATCTAGACTAGTGCTTAATTTTTAGTGTTATTTATGTTGAATTTTGGGAGTTTGGGCTTTCACATAATTTAATTAGTTCTAGCATTGGATTTTTGGAAATGCTTACTATAAAAGGTTTTAGGTCTTCCAATCTAAATTGATACTCTTTTTGATAGAAGAAACAGTTTTTCTTTGCCCGTTCATGTCTTACAATTCAAAATATTCGCCATGAAAATTATGTCTTTTTTGTCTTTCAAGGCTATTTTTTTTTGTGCATCTATGGTCTTAAAACGTTGAAATAAAATGCTACGTCTATTTAGAATTGTAGTTTTACTCTGTAATTTTTAGGTACCCAGGGCGAAGATGAATCTGCAAAGATCTCGTCGCTTCTGTTATTCACAAGAAGCTGCTTCAGAAAAAAGCGAGCAAAGACGTTCAAACGATTGATATAATTTGCTGTAAACCGAGGACGATTTTTGCTGAAAAATGAGCAAGTGGTTGCAGACACATATTCAAAAGCAGTTTTCAAATAAAACTGGAATTTGTGTAATTCTGTTCGATGCGAGTGTTCCCAGTGTGGCCGAGCACAAGATACTTAAACATATTCGGAGAGAAAAAGGTAAGGATTGATATTTTTGGTATATATTCGTAGATTGTGAAATCATTTATCTAAATCAAGCATATAGCAAGATTTGACCGGCTGACGGTTTCTGTCATCTGAGCACTTTATGTCACTCTAACTCATAAAGAATACTATATATATATATATATATATATATATATATATATATATATATATATATATATATATATATATATATATATATATATATATATATGTGTGTGTGTGTGTGTGTGTGTGTGTGTGTGTGAGTGTGTGTGTTCGTGTGCGTGTGTATGTGTGTGTGTGCGTGTGTGTGTGTGTGTGTGTGTGTGTGTGTGTGTGTGTGTGTGTGTGTGTGTGTGTGTGTGTGTGTGTGTGTGTGTGTGTGTGTGTGTGTGTGTCTGTGTCTGTGTCATGTCTGTGTCTGTGCCTGTGTCTGTGTCTGTGTTCTACTTCGATAACCCTTTGGTTTTCTGAATAAAACAAATTCGAAAAATGTATTTTGTAATGCTCCTTGTTATTATTTATTTTTCAGTGCCTGGAATAACAATGCCTGATACAATTTTGGGGTGAGATGACATTGCTTTGCAGAGTAAAGGGACCTGTACAATACTTCCTGGTCCCTCCCCCACTACACACACAACGGAGATTGCATGTGAAGGTTTTTCTTCTATGTATCTAGATTGTTTCTATGATTAGTTCGAATAATAACGCACGGCAGAAAATTCTACTAATAATGAATAATTTTGATCGACACGTGTTTCTGAAGGGGGGGGGGAGAGGTTACTTCTAAGGCCCTGTTGATTTTTTTGCACGCATAAGATTCTTCATATTGAAAAGATCAGTAGACATTGCTGATAAAATACATTTGAAATTGTTTATTGCAATTCTGAAAGTCGTTGGCTGTATAAAATTATTTCTTACTAAGTTATTACACGACTGGGAAATTTGGGATGATGTGTCACTAAACAACCAAAAAGTATTTATACTGAATTTATTACATAGGCTATTGCTGCTGCCTTCTTTTTTTTTTCTTTAAATATATTTTTAGTTCTTCGTGAGATATGATGATGCCGTTAAGTAGCCACAAAGAAATCTTTAGCGTTATGATCTACGATCTTTGTTTTGTAATTATGTTGATTTACATGTTTGTTTTAAATATCCATAATTGGGAATAAGAATGTTTCAGATCTACCACTTCTATTATTAAGAAACGAAAAAAAATTAATTGATCCATACAGATACAAGTTTTAACTTGTTAAAAAACAAGTTTATTTGTAACTGCAAGTAAGGAGTGCATTAACACTTAAAACCAGCAAAAATTATTCCGTATACAATAGGGGTTGTCCCCTCCTCAATGCCTCGCTCTTTACGTTAAAGTTTTTTTTATTGTTTTAAAAAGTACAGTTGTGAGAAAAGGTTAAACTTTAGCGTAAAGAGTGGGGCGTTGAGGAGGGGACAACCCCTTTCATATACGAAATAATTTTTGTTCGTTTTAAGTTTAAATGTCGCTCCTTGCTTTCAGTCGATTTTTTATTTTTTATTTAAGTTTGACTTTCTCACAACTCTACTTTTTAAAACAATAAAAAGCTATAGCTTAAAGAGAGAAGCGTTGAGGAGGGGACAACTCTTTTCATATACGGAATAATTTCTATTCATTTTAAACTTTAATATTGCTCCTCACTTGCACTTGCAAAAAGAAACTTGCAAAACTCACTTGCAAAAAGAAACAAACATATAATTTCTGAACATTTTTGAATTAATGCGGGTTTCAATTTTTACTCACCATGCAGGAAGAACTAAAACGAAATCTGCATATTAATTTTTTTTAACTAATAATAATTTATAATAACCTATTTTTTATTTTTGTTCTAGTTTTTTAAGAATGACTCCTGAATCACAAAGGCTGATTAATTTGAACAGTAACCACTTTTAAAGTAAAAAAAAACAACTTTAGCATAAGAACAAGCTATTGAGGAAAAACAACCCCCTTAAATGCGGAATATTTTCTGTTCGTATTAAGTTTTAATGTTGCTCCTTACTTGAAGTTAAAAAAAACTACTTAGTTATTTATGGAATTGCTGATCTTTTTTAAATAACGTTGTGAAATCTGTTTCCCCCTCCAAGGAAAAATCCATTCCCCCACGCGAAATTTCTCCATGAAAAGATTATCCCACGTTGCTCAAATTTGCAATATTTGCGGAACTAATTTTGTAAGGCATAGTAATAGAACGACCAAAGAGGTAGAAATTTTTGTATGAAAACGAAGTCATAAGTTGAGCGATTCTCAAATGGCTGAAATAAATGAATGAGCGAAAGAAAAGATCTTTACCCTCAGACAAATCAAAATCAAGCTCATGTAAAGAATAAAACTTCATAGTGACAGATTACACAAAAAAACTAGTTTTTTTAACTGAAAGTAAGGAGCGACATTAAAACTTAAAACGAACAGAAATTACTCCGTATATCAAATGGGTTGTCCCCCCCGCAATCCCTCGCTCTTTACGCTAAAGCTTATAATTGTATTAAAAAGCAGAATTGTGGCAAAGAGTCAAACTTTAGCGTAAAGAGCGAGGGATTGCGGAGGGGACAACCCATTTGATATACGGAGTAATTTCTGTTCGTTTTAAGTTTTAATGTCGCTCCTTACTTTCAGTTAAAAAAACTAGTTTTTTTGTGTAATTTCTGAACGTTTTTGAATTAATGCATGTTTGATTTTGGCTCTCCACACATAAATTATTAAAATGAAATTTGCATATTAATTCCTTTTTTGGCTAAATGGCTTTCTCTTAGTTTTGATCAGACGATTTTGAGAAATAAGGGATGGGAAAGGAGGCCTAGTTGCCATGCAATTTTTCGGTTACATAAAAAGGCAACTATAAATTTTTATTTTTAACGAATTTTTCTATTAGTAAAAAATATACGTAACTTAAGAATTATCTTACGTAACAAACTTTTATATTCTTTAATTTTTATTATGTATATGAGAGGGTTTGTACCCTCGTTAATACCTCGTTCTTTACACTAAATCGCAAGTTTTGTCCCAATTCTTTAAGAATTACCCCTGAATCAGAAAGGCCGTAGAATGAATAGTTGAAATTACTAAAAATACTATAGCATAAAGAGCGAGGTATTTATCTCCTCCTAAATACCTCGCTCTTTATGCTAAAGTATTTTTAGAACCCCTCACATGCGTAATAATCTCTGTTCATTTTAAGTTTCAATGCTACTCTTTACTTTCAATTGAAAAAAAATTTCCATGTTTATTTTTTCATTGTTTTTTTATAGTAATTTTAGAAAATCCTGTGCCCTTTTCATTGAATTTCTGTTCCCCCATGACACATTTCTCCATGGAAAGATCCTCCCACGTAGCCCCCTCCCCTCAACCCCACCCCCAAAACCAAAAAAAATCCCCTGAAACCGACTGTACACTTCCCAATAACCATTATTATATGTAAACACTGGTCGAAGTTTGTAAGTTGCAGCCCCACCCCCAGGGACTTTGGGGGAGTAAGTCATTCCCAAAGACATAGTTATTATGGTTTTTGACTATGCGGAACAAAATGGCTATCTCAAAATTTTGATCTGTTGACTTTGGAAAAAAAATGAGCGTGGGAGGGGGCCTAGGTGCCCTCCAATTTTTTTGGTCACTTAAAAAGGGCACTAGAACTTTTCATTTCCGTTAGAATGAGCCCTCTTGCAACATTCTAGGACCACTTGGTCGATACGATGACCCCTGGGGAAAAAAAAAAAAAAAAAAAACAAACAAATAAACACGCACCCGTGATTTTTCTTCTGGCAAAAAATACAAAATTCCACATTTTTGTAGATAGGAGCTTGAAACTTCTACAGTAGGGTTCTCTGATACGCTGAATCTGATGGTGTCATTTTCGTTAAGATCCTACGACTTTTAGGGGGTGTTTCCCCCTATTTTCCTAAATAAGGCAAATTTTCTCAGGCTCGTAACTTTTGATGGGTAAGACTAAACTTGATGAAACTTATATATTTAAAATCAGCATTAAAATGCGATTCTTTTGATGTAGCTATTGATATTTTTAGAGTTTTGGTTACTATTGAGCCGGATCGCTCCTTACTACAGTTCGTTACCACGAACTGTTTGATAGTGGTCTTACTGAAAAAATCAGAACAAAGAATAGCTTGCGTAAATCCAATGGTAATGTGTTTTCAATTTAATGAGTGGCATATACCTATTAAACCAAACACACTCAAGAAGTGAATAAAGGTTAATCATAAAGAAATATATCAAAATATGATGAAAATATAATATTGAAATTAATTTCACGCTTTTGCGAGTTACAAGAAAGAGTAACGCATTCTAATAGGGAATAATTTTATAAATATATAATTTAATTTCTCTAAAAACGTAATTAAATGACTGGAGACCTGAGACCCCTCCCCCCTCGTTAGAAATACTGTAGGACATAACGCATGATTCAGCATTTTGAAGAACGATTGTCATATCCTAAAAGTAGCCAATTAATTTGTTATGAGATGTAGGATGATACAAATGATGTGTTGAATCTTCAATTGATTGATGATTTGCTACCATCTGGCCAACGGATTCAGATCGATGAGCAGATTTCTGAACTTTCAAACAGTTTTGGTCGATTGGAAGAGACAAAAGTGAACATAAGATTGCTTTTTGAAAAATGTTGTAGCTCCGAAAGTACAAGCCTAATTTTGAAATGAATCATTTTAATATTTATAAATTTAAATATATGTAATAACAAATCTAATTTCAAACTGATCTGAATTAGCGTAATTATTCATACTAAATTATCTCTGCTTAAGAAAACATTCCTGCTTCAAGCAGCTCAAAATTGGACAAGAAGTTTTTTAGTTTCCGAACTGAGCTGCCGAAGTTTGCCATAAGTGATGCGCTGTTTTACTACTACTACTACTACTAATAACTCACCGCAGCACCAAGCCGCCTGAGGCCAACACAGCTACGCATGCTCCTCCTCCAACCTAATCTATTCAAGGCCTCCCTCTTTACACCCTCCCAGGAAGTTCCCATTTAAATCCCCCTTTAAATCTTTATTTATGACATCCTCCTAACCCAGACGAGAACGACCTGCTTTCCGTGTAGCCCCTGATGGTTGGCCAAAAAGGACAATCTTCGGCAATCTTTCATTCTTGATCCGCAGAACGTGGCCTAGCCATCTCAACCTTTCTTTCATTGGGATTGAACCACATTTTTGGTACAACCTACTGTTTGAAATATGGTCAGTCAGCCGGGTAAAATCATTTAATTGAAGTATAATATTTCAATAATATCAGACTTTTAGCAATGATCGAGTTCTAGCCAAAATTATGTGCATAAGAGACTCATAATTGTACTCTCTCCTATTTGTTTTGAACTTGGCGTAATATGACTCAGTATTCAGCTCAGGTTGCCAATATTTATGTCAGGTTGGAGAGGGGATGGACGCCAAGGAAACTGAACAAAATTTTAAATTTTAGTTGTTTTAGACCCTCCCTATTTGTTGAAATAACAAATCTAGTTCCTATCTAAATTGTTAGATTATGTATATTACCTATTTGTATCGCCTTAATGTATAAAAAAAGGTTATTCAATTAATACATAAATAACAACTTAAATCATTTTGCAGCAGTCAAAATGAATGAAGAGGAGTGGCTCAGGAAAGGTTATGCTGAACATCGGATCAAAGTATTGAAGAAACTAAATACAAGGTCGATGATTCAGCAGAGACAGAACGAGGATGAATGGGTGAGTGCAACCATGATCGATTGTTAAAATTATTTAATAAATTTAAATTTAATTGTCATTGGACATGTCTAGTGTAATTATCATAAAGTTTTTAATTGATGTTTCAAAAGAAAAACTTAATCTTGTGATGGAGGCTTGGCTTTGAAACCAGACGTAAAACGGGATCTTAAGCTCGATCTCGGTAATGGCCAACGCAGTCAGCCAGTATTGAAAATCATCATGAATTCAAAACATTCACAGAAGGAATATTTGTCAAATAGTTACAAATTTGTACTTGAGAAATCACTTGATATTTATGAATATAAAGCTAAAAATATTTATAGCCAGTAAGTTGAAAATCCAACGAAAGGACAAAAATGGATAGAATATAGACTTGTTGAAAACTTACCTGACAGATTAAAGTATTTCAAATCTGATTTATCTAATACTTCAAAATTTATAAACTACAATAGCTATGTCAATGGCAGCTTATAGTTTCTCTTTAGGAGCAATTTGACTGATTATTAGAATTTATTCCAAACTTGAACAATAATTCTTTTTAGAAAAAGTACATGAAAATTGTCCAATTTTAATTAAATTATATTATAACTAAAGTAAAAAATTACATTTTCCGTATTCATATTTTAATGTTATGCTTAGAAAGAACTGAGAGATGAGCTATGTGAACCTCAGGCAATACTTTTCCAAATCTCATTCGAGCAATGCAAGTTTCCTACTTCCTGGGAGCTATCCCATGTAACACCTATTTTCAAAGGAAAAGGGAGACGGAGTGGCCCGGAGAATTATCACCCGATCAGCCTTACTTCACCATTCCTGAGAATCATGGAAAGGGTCATAGTGGAAAAGTTAAACTCGCACCTCAAATTGAACAACCTTATCTCAGATCATCAGCATGGCTTCCGTAAAAATCGTTCAACTGTTTCCCAACTAGTAGTGATACACGACTACATCCAGTCTGCTCAGGACCGTGGGATTCCAATAGATATTATCCTAATCGACCTACTTAAGGCCTTCGACCGAATATCCTTGCGAAAACTCCTCCGCTGCCTAGAAGTCTATGGAATCAAGGGACAGCTAAAAAATTGGCTCTCAGCATATTTGAAAGATAGAAAATAGCAGTCAACGTTGCAGACACACTATCCACATGGATAGATGCAACCAGTGGCGTCCCACAAGGTAGTGTTCTCGGCTCAGTCTTTTTCGTCATGTACACAGACATTTGCATAAATGCCATTTCCCAAACCGACTTCGGCCTGTTTGCAGTCGATACGAAGCTCCTGGGTGAAGCTAGTGCATTATCACAAATCCAAAGCGAACTGACAGAGAAGCTCAAAGAATGGCAACTTTCTCCAAATGTAGCAAAACGCTCTTTCGTCAATCTTGGCCGCCAAAATCCGAAGTACTCATACAAAATGAAAGGTATCGACTTGACAAAATCTACCTGAAAAAAGGACCTAGGTGTAAATCTGAGCTTGGATCTCAAACAAGAAAAGTATATCGGCCTGATTGTGCGTAAAGCATCAAATACTCTCTGGCTACTCAGAGGCGCTATTTGGGGGGGGGGGGGTCAAACTAAGGGCGCGGGCTGAAACTAAGGAAGACTAATAGAAATGAAGGTGTTTTCCTTGATATTAAAAACAGCGTCCATTTAAAAAGGAACTATAACTATTTGTATGAAGTTCAGATTAAGCTGAAGTCTTGTGATCTCGACCAAGGATTTTTCGTTCTTTACTTCGGCAAAGGAGATATCCATGTGGAAAAAATCAACCGCGACAAAAATTTCTGGCAACAGAAAATGTTCTGAAGCTCCACAGATTTATATGAAAACTTTGTTAGCTGAAAATGTGGACGGAAGAGTGCCAAATAATGTGTCAATCCCTGAGCCATTCTTGGGCGTGTCGACGGATACATAAAACCCTCACATATTCAGGCAAGGCTAGCTAGGTTAGTTTCTAGCTGAATTAATTTATGTTTAAGTATGCATTTACTCTATACTGTGCCTTAGTATGCGCTTTTTAGCGGTCCTTGTCATTAAAATCTATCTATTCAGGTTTGGATGAGACACTGGTAGGGCGCAGTTTCGAATCTGATTTTCAACGAAACTCTAAGACATTTATGTATTTATACGATTCAAATAATTGCCCGCCCTGAAACCCGAAGAGAACACTTTTGAACTCAACTTTCAATTGTTTTTTTTTGCTTGTCTGTACATTTACAGTTTCTGGCTAATGCCCCCCCCCCCAGATGATTCCCTTCCTAGACGGTTACCCATCGGAAGATTCTCCCTGCGTAGGAAATTTTCCTAATCTGATAAAATTACCAGTTCAATCAAGATTCTGTCTCTTGTACTTTTTTTTTCTGTCAAGGTGTAATGTATTCGTACAGACAAACCTAATCATTTGAAAATGTCAAGTTATGAAAATGTCAGCTGAAATTTAACGGCTAGCAATGTCATCCCTTGACAAGATGTAGTCAACAGTCCAGCTAAGATCATTACTGCCGACTGTGTGTGGGTTTGCTGAGGACGAACAGCAGTCACTCTGCGAGTTTTGGGAAGCTTTGTTTAGAAGTATGGGTGAAGAAGACTCGGGAACAAACTCAAATACTACTCTCAGTCCTCTTAGTAGACTATTCCAGTTCAAGAATCATAACTTTTTGGCTTGTCACCGCTGTAACTGAAGCCAAATTGATGATAATTTGACAAATGGAAAAGTGTTGGAAATCCTGTAGGAAACTTTTTTCCCAAATGAACATCAACTAACATCACACACTGTTTTTACTGAAATGCCACAGTTTCTTGTGATTAACTGGACAAGAGTGCAATGGCACATAAAACTAAGAGAAGAATAATTGGTATTGAGCCAGATCACATTTTGTTGAAAAGAAAAATTAGCCAGTTCATATCAGATGTTATCTACAATGACATCGTGATATCCTTGGATCCATGTATAGCAATTGCCATTGTTGTTCATACAGGTATTAGTTTCAACTCTGGTCACTATTACGTTTACAGGCTAACGTTGGAAGGTACATAGTGTCTCTGCGATGACTCAAATGTGAAATTAATGGGTAAACAAACAATGGACTGTTCAGGTATGACTTTTGCTGCTCTTCAAAGGTATAGCTCAGCTTTTTTTGTCTATGTTTTAAACTAAATTATACTTAAAGGAACTATAACTGATATTTTAGAGTGGTTTTAACTTCTTTTCTTATGTTTGGAACTAAATTATACTTAAGGGGAATATAGCTATAAGTCAGAAATATTCACTGCTTCTAGTTTATATTTAGTTACTTCATAGCAAACTTTATTTTTTTTAAATCATTAGAGAATTTATAGTTACTTTTAAGACCATGTGAGTATAAACTAAATACTGAATTGACATTTGTATACGAATGGCACACCGGTATACCCGGAAAACATGGTGTGTAAGCCTTGTTCCTGGGTACCGCAAATAAGACTGCTGGTTTGTTAGATACACTTGAAGCTAGAATCGTAGCTGATGGTGAACCAAAGGCATGCCAGCACACCTGAAAAACATGGTGTGGCAGCCCTGTGCCTAGGCAACACAATATGGATTTGACCTGGGTTACCCTGGATAGCAAATCCATACATTTTTCTCCCCTGGTTTATCTTAATTCATTGCATTTCGAATCTCATTTTGGAATTTGTAATGAAATTAGGATCACCATCAGCGGCGCCTCCTCGTTGGCGGTGGAGGGGCAACAGAATGGATTTATTGTTCAACAATCACAAGCAGGTGCGCATATGTTCTCCAGTGATTTCACGTAGAATTAAGCCTTTAAAAAAAGGTAAATTTTGGATTCGAAACACAGATATTGAGCCAAATCGATGATAATATGACAAATGGAAAAGTGTGCTATTTTCCAGTTCCAGGAGTTCTAAGTCTCGATGCACCAGCTTACGAAGAGGTTGTTGAGAGATCGGACATTCAATTTAGTGATGTGATAAGTCTAAATCCTGTTGGAAAATTTTACCCAAATGAACATCAGCTAACATCACACAGTTTTTACCGAAATCCCGCAATTTCTTGCGATTAGCTTGGACAGGAGTGCAATGGCACATAAAACTACGAGAAGAATAATTGATTTTGAGCCAGATCACATTTTGTTGAAAAGAACAATTAGCGAGGTCATATCAGACGTTAGCTAAAATGACATCGTGGTATCCTTGGAGCGATATATAGCAATTGCCATCATTGTTCATACCGGTATTAGTTTCAACTCTGGTCACTATTACGTTTACAGGTAAACGTTGGAAATTGATGGTAAAACAAACAATGGACTGCTCAGGTATGATTTTTGCTGTTCTTCAAAGATATACCTAAGCTTTTTTTGTCTATATTTTAAACTAAATTATACTTAAAGGAAATATAACTTAAGGGATGACATTTTAAAGTAGTTTTAACTTCTTTTTTTTTTCTGTTTGGAATCAAATTATACTTAATATAAATACAGCTATAGAACTAAAGATCAACAACTCAGAAATATTCAGCTGCTTCTAGTTCCTATTTAATTACTTCATAGCAAAATTTATTTTGAAAATAACTAGAGAAATTATATTTACTTTTAAGACCATGTGGAAGTAAACAGTAAATACTGAATCGACATTTGTATAAGAATGAAGTTAATATTGATTTGAAATAAGAATGCTGGTTTGTTAGATACACTTGAAGCTAGAATCATAGCTGATAGTGAATCAAAGGCACACCAGCATACCGGGATAAATATGGTGTTGAAGCCTTGTGCCTGGGCACCACAGTATGGATTTGACCCAGGTTAGCCTTGCTAACAAATCCATACATTTTTCTTCCCACGTGTATCTTGATTCATTTCATTTTGGATTTATTTTTTAAATTGTAATGAAATTAGGATCACCATCAGCGGCGCTGATCCTTGTTGGCAGGGAAGGGCAACAGAATGGAGTTATTATTCATTAGTCGCAAGCAGGTGCGCATATGTTCTCCAGCGATTTACCGTGGAATTAAGCTTTTTAAAATAAAATATAAATTTTGGTTTCGCCACACAAATATTGAAATTATTGGAGAAAATCTGGGCATTAAAATTGAGAATCTTCAAATTCATATGGAGCTGCAGCATCAACCTGCAAAACTTTTTCCTCTAACACGTCTCTAATTTTTTAGTCTTTTCAAATGTTTTCTTCAGACGCCTAAGGCAATAATTCTAAAAAAAATATTAATTTTTCGATGGGGAAGTAGTAAACATTTGAATCGAATGATGTATTAATTTACACCACATATGCTTCTTTAAATTTTTTGGAATGCTCCGAATTCATGAACGACAGTGTTTCATGAATTCGGAAACTTCCATTCTGTTAAAGTTAACTGTTTTATAAGCTCACCTCTATTTCTAGGGTGCAAACTGGATGATACTAACATATGACGACTACAGTTCAATTAATAATGACCAACTGAGGTCAACAGTTAAGACTTCTGGGATCCACGAGTACTCCAACAGAATTGGGAAATCATTAGTTTAAATAGAACGCTATTGCACATTTCATTATTACTATTATCTGTTTTGTTTTTTAAGCTAAAAAATAAAACCTATTCATTTAACTGTGTGCTAGGAAACTACCAATGCGTTACTTAAGAATAATTAATATTATTGTTTTACAATTCTTTTTTTAACATTCCAATATTTTGCATATAGTTGAAACTATTTTCAACGCTAAAGCTTTTCTTTACTTTTAATCAGGGTTCTTATTATTAGATTTAAACGACCCTTATGCTTCAACAGCCGTTCCTAAAGAATTGGGAGAAAAGTCAGAAATTGACTAACTTGGAGTTAGCGTAAATACAGAGGTTTTGAGGAGGGGACAGCCCCCTCACACACATAATAAATACTTCTGATTTTATACAGGGAGATTTTCACATTGGGAGAAGTAGTTTGGGGATGTGCACTTTCCAGAGAAATTTTTACAAAAGTAGTGCTGGTTTAATATATATATATATATATATATATATATATATATATATATATATATATATATATATATATATATATATATATATATATTGGAAAATTTTAATTACTAAATAAACTATCAATTTTCTCAAGTTGCTATCGCCAACTATTTTCAACTGAACACTACCAATCTTTATATTCTGATAATAGTATCATCAATGTTACGTTACCCTTTTCTTGTTGGAATTTTACACGAAAATGTCTGCGATCCTAGGGAGCTGAGCCAAGGTTATTGGGTATTATAATTATTATCATAATGGCAAGTTCAAAATTCAAGTAATAATCTTATATTCTGGTAAAAATATATACAATTTGTTTTATCAATTATACGATGACACCAAAATGTTTCTTTAAAAATCCCTGTGTTTTTCCGAGTTATTATACCGGTTCGCAGAGAAATTCAACTTTTCCTTATTTCCGTGTTTTCTTCTTCGGTATTTTCTCGGAGCAAATCAGGATGTTTCAGCAGATCTATCATCTAGAGAAGGAACAGATATTGAGTCTCAGTAGCTCAAAGTTGATACACATCTCATCGCACATTAACTGATTGTCTCGTAATTTTGACGAGCAATGTGGTATCAAATATAGAACCCTAGAAATTTTATTTTTGTTTAATAAGACCAACCAAGGGGGAGCCTTTGTATTTGGGTAATTTACTTTCACTTCAAAATTGGTTACACAAAGTATTTTCAAACGTTTAATATTGACATTTTTAGAACATGAATTTTCAATACTTGTAATTTTATCTTTGATTTAATTTAAAACTTTCCGATAGGATATAAAAATAGATTGCATACGAAATACATTTCCCTGGTTTCTGAAAAATATTCTGTAATAGTAATCCATAATTTATTCAAAGAGTTCCAAAATATATCTCTATTTCATTATAATATCATTTTTAACTATATCAAGAACATAACGTTAATCAAGCAATTACCAAAAATACATACAAAACGTCATAATTGCAAAAACTCATTTCAACTACTGTATGCATTCTGCTATTATGTTCCATACTAACGAGTTTCACAAAAATCGCAAAAATTAACAAACCAAAAAAAAAATTTCATTTTTCATATTGTAATCACTGTTACTGGGGGAATAACAATTAACTATTGATTCTAAATAAAACTGTATAAACCATATTTATTTCCACATTAAAGAATTAATTTCTTAATACTCAGTTGCATTCAATTTTTTCTTTACAACAATCTTTCTCTATATAATTGCCAAATAACACATTTGCGAACTAAAAAGACTTTTAACAAGGGTAAATGCAAAAGTTATAAATTGAAAGGCATTTTTTAATTTTAAAGGTATATCTACTTTTTGAATATTTATTCTTTATTGTATTTTAATAAAGTACAACCAATTTAATTTAAATTACTATAAAAACAAAAATAACCCAAATATCTAAATTGAAATACAAGCCACTATTAGACTTGAATAAGAAAAAAATCATGGAATAAATTTATTAAAGCAGCAATGCACCTAGACATTAATAATAATAATTTATTCCCCACGCCTCTCAATACAAAATTTCCACATAACTGACACCTTATTAAAAGAAAAATGTTATGGCAGGGCAAAGAGCGGATCGACTGCGGCACGATTGCTATTTAAAGCCGTCCTACGTTGAAAGTCTCGAGATATGGTATGTTTATGTTTAGGCTATTGGAAAAGGCTTCCAGTGATTTCATCTTTTCGACTGGGAATGGAAGTTAGTTCCAGATCCTGATGACCCAGGGTATGAACGAAGGATGGCAAGAATTAAATCTTGCAATCTTCATCTTCACAGGCTTCAATTGCAGACTGTGCGATCTTGTGTTGCTTTGAGGAGTTATTTGAACAAGCTTGTCTTTTACATTCCCAAAATTCTCGCGAACTATCTTGAAGAGGGTTTTTAAATCTACTATCCTTCTTCTTGTCTCAAGTTTATGGAGAGTGACCCTTCTTAGAGCTTCGTCACACGGAAGGTTTCTGAATCCTTGAAGTCCTTTTACAAAGCGTTTCTGGACTCGTTCTATTCTGTCAATATCCTTTTTGAGATATGGCGGCCAGATGACAGTGGCGTATTCAAGCTGTGGCCTAACGTATCTTGTGTATGCTGAGATCTTTGAGTGAATGTCAAGGTATCGTAGGGAGTGAGCCAGAGAGTATTTGATGCTTTACGCACAATCAGGCCGATATACTATTTTGGTTTGAGGTCCAAGCTCAGAATTCCACCTAGGTCCTTTTTGCAGGTAGATTTTGTCAAGTCGATGCCTTTCATTTTGTATGAGTACTTCGGATTTTGGCGGCCAAGATGGACGACAGAGCATTTTGCTACATTTGGGGAAAGTTGCCATTCTTCGAGCTTCTCTGTCAGGGCGTCCAAGTCGCTTTGGATTTGTGATGATGCACTAGCTTCTCCCAGGAGCTTCGTATCGTCTGCAAACAGGCCGAAGTCGGTTTGGGAAATGGCATTTATGCAAATGTCTATGTACATGACGAACAAGACTGGGCCGAGAATACTACCTTGTGGGACACCGCTGCTATCCATGTGGATAGTGTGTCTGCAACCTTGACTGCTATTTTTCTATCATTCAAATATGCTCAGAGCCAATTTTTTAGCTGTCCCTTGATTCCATAGACTTCTAGGCAGTGGATGAGTTTTCGCAAGGATATTCGGTCGAAGGCCTTAAGTAGGTCGATTAGGATAATATCTATTGGAATCCCATGATCCAGAGCAGACTGGATGTAGTCGTGTATCACTACTAGATGGGAAACAGTAGAACGATTTTTGCAGAAGCCATGCTGATGATCTGAGATAAGGCTGTTCAATTTGAGGTGCAAGTTTAACTTTTCCACTATGACCCTTTCCATGATTTTCAGGAATGGTGAAGTAAGGCTGATCGGGCGATAATTCTCTGGGTCACTCCGTCTCCCTTTTCCTTTGAAAATAGGTGTTACATGGGATAGCTTCCAGGAAGTAGGAAACTTGCATTGATCGAATGAGATTTGGAAAAGTATTGCCTGAGGTTCACATAGCTCTTCTCTCAGTGCTTTCAGGATAAAGGACGGGATGCCATCAGGATTGAGTGTTTTTGACGCTTTCATGCCCTTCATTACTCTTAGAACACTTCCTGGCATGAAGCCAGTTTAATATATTTCGTAATTTTTCTTCCCGAGACTAGAATATTTAAAATTTAAGCATAACATATTAAAATATGAATACAGAAAATGTAATTTCTTACTTTAGTTATAATATAATTTAATTAAAATTAAACAATTTTCATGCACTTTTGCTAAAAAAATTATTATTCAAGTTTGGAATAAATTCTAATAATCAGTTAAATTGCTCCTAAAGAGAATTGTGCTTTACGCACAATCAGGCCGATATACTATTTTGGTTTGAGGTCCAAGCTCAGAATTCCACCTAGGTCCTTTTTGCAGGTAGATTTTGTCAAGTCGATGCCTTTCATTTTGTATTAGTACTTCGGATTTTGGCGGCCAAGATGGACGACAGAGCATTTTGCTACATTTGGGGAAAGTTGCCATTCTTCGAGCTTCTCTGTCAGGGCGTCCAAGTCGCTTTGGATTTGTGATGATGCACTAGCTTCTCCCAGGAGCTTCGTATCGTCTGCAAACAGGCCGAAGTCGGTTTGGGAAATGGCATTTATGCAAATGTCTATGTACATGACGAACAAGACTGGGCCGAGAATACTACCTTGTGGGACATCGCTGCTATCCATGTGGATAGTGTGTCTGCAACCTTGACTGCTATTTTTCTATCATTCAAATATGCTCAGAGCCAATTTTTTAGCTGTCCCTTGATTCCATAGACTTCTAGGCAGTGGATGAGTTTTCGCAAGGATATTCGGTCGAAGGCCTTAAGTAGGTCGATTAGGATAATATCTATTGGAATCCCATGATCCAGAGCAGACTGGATGTAGTCGTGTATCACTACTAGATGGGAAACAGTAGAACGATTTTTGCAGAAGCCATGCTGATGATCTGAGATAAGGCTGTTCAATTTGAGGTGCAAGTTTAACTTTTCCACTATGACCCTTTCCATGATTTTCAGGAATGGTGAAGTAAGGCTGATCGGGCGATAATTCTCTGGGTCACTCCGTCTCCCTTTTCCTTTGAAAATAGGTGTTACATGGGATAGCTTCCAGGAAGTAGGAAACTTGCATTGATCGAATGAGATTTGGAAAAGTATTGCCTGAGGTTCACATAGCTCTTCTCTCAGTGCTTTCAGGATAAAGGACGGGATGCCATCAGGATTGAGTGTTTTTGACGCTTTCATGCCCTTCATTACTCTTAGAACACTTCCTGGCATGAAGCCAGTTTAATATATTTCGTAATTTTTCTTCCCGAGACTAGAATATTTA
The DNA here is from genome assembly GCF_032884065.1 of Artemia franciscana. NCBI lineage: Eukaryota > Metazoa > Arthropoda > Branchiopoda > Anostraca > Artemiidae > Artemia > Artemia franciscana. The sequence continues at coordinate 17,291,913 of NC_088880.1, read as the reverse complement.
AAATTTAAGCATAACATATTAAAATATGAATACAGAAAATGTAATTTCTTACTTTAGTTATAATATAATTTAATTAAAATTAAACAATTTTCATGCACTTTTGCTAAAAAAATTATTATTCAAGTTTGGAATAAATTCTAATAATCAGTTAAATTGCTCCTAAAGAGAAACTATAAGCTGCCATTGACATAGTTCTTGTAGTTTATAAATTTTGAAGTATTAGATAAATCAAATTTGAAATACTTTAATCCGTCAGGTAATTTTTCAACAAGTCTATATTGTATCCATTTTTGTCCTTTCGTTGGATTTTCAACTTACTGGCTATAAATATTTTTAGCTTTATATTCATAAATATCAAGTGATTTCTTAAGTACAAATATGTAACTAATTGACAAATATTATTTCTGTGTATGTTTTGAATTCATGATGATTTTCAGTACTGGCTGACTGCGTTGGCCATTATCGAGCTCAAGATTCCGTTTTATGTCTGGTTTCAAAGCCAAACCTCCATCACAAGATTAAGTTTTTTAAAATAAATTTCCTTTTAAAACATCAATTAAAAACTTTATAATAATTATACTAGACATGTCCAATGACCATTAAATTTAAGTTTATTAAATAATTTTAACAATCGATCATGAATGCACTCACCCATTCATCCTCATGCTGCCTCTGCTGAATCATCGACCTTGTATTTAGTTTCTTCAATACTTTGATCCGATATTCAGCATAACCTTTCCTGAGCCACTCCTCTTCATTCATTTTGACTGCTGCAAAATGATTTAAGTTGTTATTTATGTATTAATTGAATAATCTTTTTTTTATATATTAAGGGGATACAAATAGGTAATATACATAATCTAACAATTTAGACAGGAACTAGATTTGTTATTTCAACAAAATAGGGAGGGTCTAAAACAACTACAATTTAAGGTTTTTGTTCAGTTTCCTTGGTGTCCATCCCCTCTCCAAATTGACCGGAATATTGGCAACCTGAGCTGAATACTGAGTCATATTACGCCAAGTTCAAAACAAATAGGAGAGAATACAATTATGAGTCTTTTATGCACATAATTTTGGCTAGAACTCGATCATTGCTAAAAGTCTTATATTATTGAAATATTATACTTCAATTAAATAATTTTTTCTAACTCATTCGTTTCTTATATTGTTCCAAATATATCAATCCGTTACACTTACAGATGGAACAAAAATCAAAACAATATAATTTGTTTCTAAGCATTAGTTGTAAATCTATGCGTGCATTATTCCTTTGTTATTAAATTGTATCTCAGTACATATAATTTTTTAATTCTTTATCGGAAACCTTTATTCTTATATCAGAAATACATTTATTAGTATTATAAGAAGCCGTACAAAAACAAAATTCATGACTATAGAAAGATTTGTTTCCTGATCGAGAAAAATATTAGAGACAGAACTAAAGCGGCGCAAATTATTAACCCCTAGAGTAGTGATGATACCTTTTTTTAAGTAATGTGTTATGCTATAATCAAGTTAGGGTGCATTATAAAAGGAATTGGGGCATAATGATAACTTATAACGAATTCTAATAACACTCAGTAAACCCGCTTTAAACAAAAACGTCCCAAAATACATGTAGAAAATATTCAAATATTAACTTTATTTCAGTAGAACGCATTCATTTATTTAAACAGAAATTTTGCAATTAAAAATAACGTAGATGCAATTATAAAGAGGAAGAGTGTGCTTGTAATTAGGATAAGTAATTAATCTTTGTGCTTACATTCCACACTTTCATTTATTGAGCTGTAGATATTGTGGGCCGCTGTTACAGCGGGGTCATTCCATGTCAAGTCAACCACGTCATGACACCCACCTCTTTAGATTTTGATGAAACTTGGCAAAATTGTTGCAATTGCTATCCTATTGATAAATACCAAATTTTATTTCTCTATCTCTTACAGTTTTTTTTTCTACAAATTTTTTAATTTTCTTAATTTAACGCGATTTTAGGTCTCGGATTTCGCGTCTTGCAATGTAACTTGTAGCTTAAAAAATTAATATCTTGAAAACTATTTGAGATATAACCATGAATATTTGCATAATATTTAATTAATATGTTTAAAATCAAGAAAAAATGCATTCACTAACTTATCTCAACTCCAAAAAAATAATAAAATATTATAATCAGAATTTTTTTTTTATTTGTAAACCGTTGTCGGGATTTACTAAAATTGCAATATCTCAGGTCTCAGACCTGGTAGAGTGTTCATATTTTTTTTTTTTACATACTCCTAGATACATAGGCTAACAGATAAACAAAAAGATGTATGGCTTTTTCACATGTTTAATTAATATTCCAAAAACTAGAATATTATTAAGAAATTATAAATTTGTAGTTTACTTACATTTAGTAAATGTGAAATAAAATAAAAACTGAAGTCCAAGAATCAATATCTTTTACAGCAATTATTAGTTCTGCTTGTTATATTTTTTCCACTTCATCCAACACCCTTCTGTTTTTCTGATACACTCTTTTTTGAAGTAGTACACTCTGCCAGTGCTACTTGATTGCGGTGCATCAACTGTACTGATATTGTGCTCCAAAGGTATTTTGCACAAATCTTCTCTTTGAGGCCAGTAAAAGCTGGCAGAAGGTCCTGGAGGGTGAAGAAAAAGAATTTCAGCATCTTCTTCTTCATGAAACACAGTTTTAACGAGTCCAAAGCACCACTTTTCATCATAGTTTGCAGCCACATAATCTTTTAAAGATGGTTGAATGCAGACCCAATCTGTAGCAGAATCAAAAGAAAACATTAGAGTAGGATTAGGACTATAAGTAGTCCTCCTTATTTCAATTTCATTTGTGTTTAATGGTTTGAAATAATGGAAGCTTCTAGTACCGAGAATAGTCTTGGTGGTTAAAAATCGTGACGCTAACTCCAATCTGAAAGCTTCAGCATTTTTTTTGTCAATAAAGTGAAAGTTTATTTTTTCAATGTTGACTTTACCGAAGTCATAAACTGCAGTTGCTGTCTTGATTTGATTTTCATCTGAAAGTTGAAGGCTGGCTTTTCTCAAAATTCTCTTAACAGTTCCTCCATCACATATTGATTTCCCGTGGCTTGTTGCAAAGAATGAATGTTCGGCTTTCATTCCAAAGTCTTCATGATGGTTTGTTAGGTTTTTGAAACTATTTCTATTTTTGTATTGACAAGCACAGCCGTCAGTGAAATAATGAACTTGGTTTATTTCGGGATGATTTTCTTTCAGCCATTTCGAAATTTCTTTTTGTACGTAATTCACAAAACAAGTGTCATGTTGTAAATCATCACTTATGAAACAATGGCTGGAAATTAAAACTTTATCATCCTTTTTCAAGTAGAGTCCAAATGGATGAATTGTGCATCCACCTCTGTTCCAGTGATAACTTTGGATTTCATTTTGAATGGTGTAAGAATAATTTTCACTGAAATCCATTACTACAATTGCTGTATTCAAAGGTGGATCTTCTTTCGGTTTTTTGAAAGTTTTAGACTATGATTTTATAATATATGAATGTGGGATTACGTTTTCTACAGATTTGCTCAGTAAAGAAATAAAGCCTTCAACGCTGATTGATTGCTTAACCATTTCTGTCCTGTCAGTATTAACCCATTGGCTTATAATTATTTCTTCTTCTAAATCATAATCTTCGCTCAATTTTGCAGTTAAGTATTCAATCAGGGCATCATCAGACAGACAGTTGTCACAATGGCGTAGCATACACTCACTGTTTTCAACATAACAAACCAAGATTTTGATCAAATCTTTGTAACTTTCTTCAATTTTACAGCATCTAGTAACAATTTCACATTCTGGCGTATGCTGCATACACATACTGTATGGGTACCTGCTGACCCAGCAAGTACACGCCACTTTGGTCTTATACTAAAAAATTTCGAGAATCCTATTTTCAAGTCGGGGCATTCCCATTTAAAACCAGAGTAAAGCTCTCTCAAATTACTGAGAATAATAAGTCTTTTTTGCATATAAATATTTTTTTTAATGCTCACTTTATCTTTTGCTCCGGGTAAAATTCTTGAATTCTCATCACTTTGGTAAAAGTCTGTCACAAGTTTAACTGTGTTTTTGGAGAGCGTGTTACCTTTTTTAGGGTCAGGGATAGCTAGGATACCTTTCTCTCGTTTAAGTTTTCTTGCTTGTTTTACCATATATTCGGTCACCTGAAATTCTGTAGCAACTTTTTTCTGGCTCCACGATTCTGGCACCAAAGTCAGAATCTGAACTTTTTGGGATCTCCCAACAGACATAAGTTTTTCTTTTAAAAGGCCGACGAGCTTATCAAAACCTTCTGCTTTTTTGATAAGAATTTCTTTTGTCTTCTTTTTCGTCTTCTGACATTTCAATATCATAATCTAGAGCTTTGGAGATTTTTTTTCTTTACTTGTTTTGTTACTTTTTCAACTTTTCTTTTGTAATACGATCCCTTACTGCGTGATGACAAATTATGAAGTTTAATCGGAGTTAAACCCAAATCATCTAAGGCTGCATTTGTTTGTGAAAGGGAGACATTTCTGATTCAAATGAATCCAATTCAATCATTAGTTCGTCTACAGATTCACTTTCAGTGATTTTAGTTTTTTCTTCACCGAAGTTTTGACATGAAAGGCATATCTTTTGTCCAGGTTTATTAAAAATACCTTTTTTTTCACACAATTGTTTTGAAAAACTTAAAGATACACTTCTTAGTGACTTTCTATTGGCTTTTTGTGCTTTTTTAATGGATCTATGCATACTGTTTGATATGTTTCAAACACATTGAGAAAGTAGTAGCTGTGATGGGAACAAACATTTTTAAATTCAATTAAATCGATTCGAGATCTAATTGAATTAACTCTTTTTTCTTCCTCGGTTAATTCTGATAAAGATTGTAATTTTTTGGAAGGTGTATAAGTTGTCTTAAACAGTCTAATTGTTTAAATAGTCCAATGCTAGAAGCTTGAGGATTTGTCAATTTGATTTCCGCATACCCCATTTTAAAGTCCAAGAAGAAAAATAGGTACAACCTGTAACTAGCCTATTCACTTAGTTGTACACAATCACCAAGTCAGAGAAAATTGACTCTTGTTGATTTCCAAAATTAAAAGGTGCATCTTTACTTCAAAACTAAATAGTTTTATTAAAAAATATTTAATGGAAATCACAGTTATATGCTGTAACTGTTATGTTTCACTTTTCACGTAATAAAATTAAAAATCACAATCACTGCACAAGAAGTTTGCACTATAGGTCTTCACTCCTTGCTCTATCAATAATTAATTGATTTTAGAAATAATTATAAAAAATAAGTGGATATATAAAATTTTTAACACTTCATAGTTGATACAAACATGATCAGTAGTAAATAATTTACAATTTATCTTCATAAATGTTTTGTAAATACTATTAAATTGAAAGTGACTTGAGCACCCTGTTTAATTGAGTATTTTTATTCTGATAACAACTTAATACAAGAAAAGTTAAAATTAAACTTTAATTTACTTTCAAACCAAATGTTTCAAATTGCGTATTCTTTTAGTTGGTTTGTAATTTTGTTACTCATAAATAATGTTGAATATCAGTCAAACATGTGAAAAAGCCATACATCTTTTTTGTTTATCTGTTAGCCTATGTATCTAGGAGTATGTAAAAAAAATATGAACACTCTACCAGGTCTGAGACCTGAGATATTGCAATTTTAGTAAATCCTAACAACGGTTTACAAAAAAAAAAATTCTGATTATAATATTTTTATTATATTTCGGAGTTGAGACAGATTGATGAATGTATTTTTTGTTTATCTTAAATATATTAATTAAATATTATGCAAAGTTTCATGGTGATATCTCAAATAGTTTTCAAGATATCAATTTTTTAAGCTACAAGTTACATTGCAAGACGCAAAATCCGAGGCCTAGAGTTGCGTTAAATTAAGAAATTTGTAGAAAAAAAAACTATAAGAGATAGAGAAATAAAATTTGGTATTTATCAATAGGATAGCAAATGCAACAATTGTGCCAAGTTTCATCAAAATCTAAAGAGGTGGGTTTCAAATTAATTATTTGACAGGGAATGACCCACATGTGAATATTTAACAAACACTTAACGCACGTTTCTTTATTAGAAAATAAAGGGTATCTAATAATTTATTTTAAACAAGCATTTGGATATTTAACTAATATTTTGTGCACTTAAATTGTTAGAAAATAAAGCTTATCTATCAAATTATTATAAATATGCACGTGCATATTAATAAACTTGAACCACACTGGCATTCCATTATACAAATAATTAGAACCAAGTAATTATTGGTTCTCGTTACCAATTCCCATAATAATAATTCCTCGTTATTTACCTTATTATTGCACCATGTTATCAAGGCCGTATCTAGGAAGGGGGGGGGGTATGGGATTTGAACCCTCCGTTAAAATGTTTGTCCGACTCGTAAAACATTACAAAAATACATATAAACAATGCTTAATGCGTTTTTTATTCTTTCTTTGGACCCTCCCCCCCCCCGATCAAAAATTCTGTACAACTCTTTGCATTTAATAGCTGCTGGCAGTTATGTAACGGAATGTATAAAAAAATTAAATATGCGATTTCAGCTAATTAAACCAATTAAATCAACCAATTTTAACTCTTTAACCAATTACAAAAACAGATATAAAAAAACGGAAAACTAAGTATAGTAGTGGTAGAGAAATATACACTGTCAGTGGAGAAATAACGTTTTAGACACAACTAACATTGGAAGTGTCTAGGCTAGTAGAATATAATGATAAAAAATTCAAATATAAATATAAAAATATTTAAAATATAAACATAAAAATAAACATCATAAAATGAGTCATTGTTCCTTCTTTCAAAACTAAGTACTTTAATTACATATTGTTGCATAACATCAACAAGATGATCTTTCGTCCCCCCCCCTCTTTCTCGTCTGAACTATTTGATCCTTTGCCAGTTCTTATTTCCTTTCGACAACTAGCATTATAATGTGTTGCTTAGGGTGATATTGTGATACGTATACTTACTATCCGTATATTGAAAAAAAGGGGTTGTGTGTATTGAAATTAGGAACTATTGGAAAAAGAGACAGGTACAAGAAACGAGCAGCACCTGTGAATTTTCATTCTATTTGGCATTTATTTTTGAATTAACGATCTTCATAGAGTCATATCAATTTGCCTTCGAGTCTATCTATTTATTTTTATTTTTTGCAAAGAAGCACTGCGCGGGATAAAAACAGGCTTACTGAGAAAACAAGTACAAATAGATGATAAATTTGAATTGTTTCTATTTGTCGAGTGTTTTATGCATTCCGTATTCTTAAAGGGAAGGCGAGGTCTCCACCAAACGGGAGTTTTTAAATTTTTTGTTCAAAGTGTGACCCCCCTCCCCCTAAATTAAATTATTATTACTGGAAATCAAATAACCCATTGGCCTGAAAAACCCATAGTATGTACCAAGCATATACCCTTATCCCTGAACTAGACCCAGTTCATGCTGTACCATCCAGAGAACAGGTCCAAAAACACACCAAGTGTCAATTCAAGAAAATTCAAGGAAGGGGTAAATACATTTTAAATATAGGGGAAAGCCATTTTTGGACAATTTTTCTATGAAAATACTTGAAAAATACTGAAATACTTGAAACTGAAAAATTTATTTTCTAAATTTATAAAGTGTACGGGGAGGGAAAAAAATATAGGATCTAAAATTTCTTTATAAATCTCATCTCAATGTTGACTACCCCCCCTCCCCCTGTTGACGCATGTATAATAGTTCATATGAATCCGAAACTGAAGCAGAAGACTTAAACAATCGGAAAACATGTTTGAGTAGTCGCTTATTTAGGAAAGAGCAGAGAAAATTTAAAGGATATGAGAGAAAACATACAGGAAAAAAATTTCATAAATGTGGGGTGTGTCAGAATAGTTTTCCTGGATCAGGCTCTTTGAATGGGCACCAAAGAATACATACAGGTGAGAGACCATACAAGTGCAATATATATCAGAAGAGTTTTTCCGAATCAAGCTCTTTGAAAACGCACCAAAGAGTGGATACAGAATATCAACACATTTAAAGAAACAAATAATATTTAATGCAATAAACATTATGAATTTTAATAAATTATAATTATAAATTCATAAATTGCGTAATATTATACATGTTATTACATTATAAATGTATTAATAAATCTCATCTTAATGTTGTCTGGATCCCCTCCTATTGACGCATTTATTATACACTCACTGTTGCTGCTAAGAATAGGCCCCTCATATTGCAGAGCCTGCTATTCCCTAAAACCCAGAACCCCAATTTTTTTTTAACAAGTATTTACCTTGATTTCCACGTATCGACCTTGCTTGCAAACTTGAAGACTGGGCCGCCATAGTTGTACCGTCATTACCTAGAACAAAGAATATTTCACTTAAAAAAAAGTTATTTATTATATGACGCTAATAATCAACAAGATCCAAAACGGAAAAAATACTTTCAGATTTAGGCAGAAAAATGTATTTTTAATGTACTTAAAAAAATGTATTATAAAAATCGCAAAATGAATGCTGAAACAAAACAAAAAACAGTATATACAATCAATTATTCGACCCGAGGATTTACTAAAGTAAAAGGAGGGCAGCTATGGCAACGCTAGAAACGATTTAAGAGGATAATTTTAGAACATATATTTATAGTAAAACGTTTTCAGGATATTATATAGTCAATACTGATGGGGTTGCAAGGTCGTCTTATAACACTCAGATCAGCACGGTACAAAGAAGAAGAAGAAGAAGAAAAAAGAGAATCTGACAACCTACGATTTAAAGCAATAACGGAAGATATAGTTGCATTAAAAAGTGTGAGGTAGCAGTAAGTGCCCTTGTATGACTGACTGGTGGAGATAGTAGTAACTCTGATAGATTTTATTTACGGTTACAGGAAGAAATAGACATGATCCCAAGTATAAACATAGTATTTTATTAAGAAATTTCAACCAGCTTGTTTAAAATAAGGATAGATGGGGCTTAAGCAACTTTGGTACAAAAAAACAAAATAGTAGTGGTTATAGATTTTCGCAATTTTGTGTTATAACAATCTAGTTTTAACAAGTTCAGGCAAAAACAAGTCCATGCTCAGTCCATGTCACATGATGGTGAGATAGCCAACCTTACAGATTACCTTTTTATAAACAGAAGACTGCAGGACCGATTGAAGATACTCGGGTATGCAGGAGTGCTATTACATAAACACCTAAAAGTACCAAAAAGATTGATTCAAATCTGAAACTTTATAGCAAACAACATGCGACTCCAAGAGCTCCCTTTGAAATGCCTCAATATCTTTATCTGTTAACCTTCACCTCAAGCTTAATAGCTGTATGATCAGATCCAACTAAATCTAATCCTCCCATATTAATTGATTCAGGTACAAATTGCGTATTAATTAGCACATAATCTACCACACTTGGAGTTGGACTCGAAAGGCAAGTAAACTCGCCCCAACCCTTATCATTCCCAAACCTACATTCGCAATCAACAGGACCATGTTCCCCACAAAACGCCGGGAGCTTTCTTCCCCATACCTTTATTTTTCTTTTTTCATCATTGTTGCTTCGTGGCATTCTACAATAAATTGGGAAAAAATCACCTAAATCTGGGATCAACACGTCTGGGATGTTTGCTCAACTATTCTGTGGAGATATATACACTACACCCAAAACTAATTGCTTCCCACATTTAAAATAAATATACAGCCAAAGCAAGTTGAAAATGCCACCACAATGTCTATTATTTCTTAACACATTACGCACGATCTGTTCTACCAAATACCCGGGGAGAGGTGATACAGGAAAGTAATCATCCCATGTTTCAATAAGCAAAATCACATCAAACGGAAATAAATCGCCATAAAAATAGGCCAACTTATCACGTAATCCTTGTGTTCGATGACACTAGACTCAGTATGTGGCCCTCTATTTCCTATGTATCTACGTCTTCTGTCAGCAGGCTAGCGTCACTAGCCTTTAGTTGAAATTACTCGCTAGTGGTCTTTGCCGGGGAAAAGGCAACATGATAATACTCACGACTGCGGTTATTTATATCCGTTAATACACTTCGGTGTCTATTGTTATAAAAATCTCGTGAAAAACCACCACTTTCGTTAAACTTCTTTCTTGGCGAATGGCTTCCATTGGGTGCTACATTACGATTACCTGGTCGATGTAGGTCATTTGGACTGATAATAGCAGTAGCAGGTCTTTTAGCTGTCGATACTGTCTGAGGATTGCTGGTCGATGGTACCAATGTCTCAGTATTACTATCATTGGCATCACTAACCATCCTCATTGTAATATTATTGGGATCATTTAAGAGCCTAGCACAAAGGGGTGGACCAGGATTTTGTACTGGCTTCAAATTACGCTTAATCTCGAATATTGAATTTTTATCTTACCTGAATGTTTGGCCTTGGATAAACAATTTGTAACCTCGTAACTTCGCATCACGGCCGTCATTTTGCGCAAGAGTCAACATTTCCTTTAAGTGTTTACGGGCCTCCCTTTGTACAGCTGTGTATTTTGGTTCCACCGATAAAGCAAACCTTCATAATACTTCTTAAAATAATTAAACTTCTTAAAATTATAAAAACTGCTTAAAATTAATGTTTCTTAAAATATAGTCTCTGATTTCAACCGGGTTTAGCTTTACTACTCTCATCCCTGATTTCAATCTAAAAATGTCAAGTATGTCACCTCGATTTATTCCGAGATACAGCAATGTATAGTTTAGTAACCCCGTTATTTCTTGCTTCAGAGTATAATCGCCGAGGTGTTGAGGAGTATAATTATAGATGATGGAATTCATTCTTTTCTGTTCTGCTGACATGGAACTAGGCATAAAAAAAAGAAAAAAAAAGAAGAAGAAGAAAAAAAACTGTTCAAGGGAACCTTACCCTGATATTTTTATGGCATTTCGCCAAAGTCTCCGCAGTGTAGGAGCTATGCAAATTGATAAAATTGCCGCGGTCGTTGTAAATAAGAATGTAAATTTTTACTCCTTCCTTCTAAAAAAAGAACAAATAAATATTAGAAAAGGATACACATGGATATAAAACATTTTATGAATTGAGGATTCAACATCAATGAAAACAATTCTTTTTAACAGAGAAAAAAAGCTTTTGATTACCCTGTACGTCTACTGGACCATTTTATTATCAAGCACCACTTTTGTTGTAACTAGTTTATAGTTCCTAAAATATAGGAAGTCTATTGTCATAACATTTGCTAGTCCCTTGATAAAAAGTACCATATTTCTACCTGGGATCTTGTCTATTTGTACCTATATGCAATTATCGTCAGAGTAGACGTCTTCCAACGTTATAGCGTTCCATGTTACAATCTTCATAATACTTAAATCATTGAAATTGTTATGGCCTTGAGAAAAACAATGTATCCCACTAGCATAGGTCTCCTTTCCGGGGATAGGGATAGAAGAAGGAGCTTACGACACAGTGGAGACCCAAAACCAAATCATACCACCGGAACAACAATGGTCTTTTATACCCAGCTAACTCTCGTCGATCCGGATGATTAAAGAGCCAAATATTATGCCCTTGTGCTTGCATTCCTTCTATTCTCCTTCTACCTTTAGTTTTTTGAAGGATTTCATTCTGCGTGAACTCGAATTCCAAAGTAGGGTGTTTTGAGTCGTGCATTCCCTCCCCAGTCAAAAAATAAAGCTGGTTGTAAATCAGAATACTGTAAATCAAAATACTGAATACGTACACATTTTAGACGTGGTGTTTGATTTCAATCAACACTGTAATAAAGATTCGGCAACTTGTTGGAATCTAAAATAAAACTATCGACATTTAAAATAAAAAAAAAGCAAATATATATCTTAAATTGTAATTCTGTGACTCCTGCAACAATTTTCGATCTGCGTACTTGAGAGACCGAAGAATTCGCCCTTGGGCATATCCCCCTCAAGGTCACCCACTCCAGTTAAAACTGGCATATTTGGAAATGCACTACGACTTTCGACTTATTGTCTACTAGGGATTGGTTAGAGAGGGGTCAATAATGTTTCAATGTTAATCCTTAATTATCGTTAGCCGACCCTGGAAAAAAGAATGGCGGTCCTTAATCAAAGAAGATGGGTACGCTTTCTCAAATGGCACTTGATTTCTACCAAATTGGCACTGATGTGCTACTGAGCTTATTGATTTGAAATCTGAAGTTTATATTCCAATACACAATTCCAGGGTCAAGGGCACTAAGTTGACATCTCAAACATGATGCGCGATTGAGAATAACCAGCCTCCCCCTCCCACACTCAAATTTACCTTTCTCTTTACGCTAAAGTTTGACTATTTGTCTGATTGATCTTTATTAACACCTACTGAAACACAGGGGTCGTTTGATTACAACAGGAAGCCTTTAAAAAGTGCTAACAGTTTTACCGTAAAGAGCAAGGTAATGAGGAGGGGCCAACTTTTCATATATTATAACATAGCTGCTTACTTTCAGTTAAAAACTGTTTTTTGATTTTGTTTAATAGCTATAAAATAAGGAAAATTATTATCTAACTCGTTCTTCACATGTTCATTTAATTAGGGAGCCTTCCTAACTTCATTTTAAATACGTTTGAAACATCTAAGGGCAATATGTTTAACGATCACAACTTGCGCAATTTTACTACGTCAGCAGTTGGCCACCATGTTGCCAACATGGTTGTGACCCTTAAAAGGGGTAGCCTACTAGAACTTTCATTTGCATTTTCAAATCGAGTGAATCTCCATTCCACACTTATGCAATCTATAAATTAGGATATGGGAAAATTATATGCGATGTAGATCTTATGTTATTGCTATAGATTCATATATTTTATAGTGGACATGGATGTAGGCTATTTTTGATTGTAATATAGTCTATAATCTAAATCTTTAAGGGTGAATTGCAACGATTGCCGTAATTCTTGTCGAGTTCTTTGAAAGAAATTAGCATCAGAAACCATATTAAAAAGGATATAAGACGAGCTAATGGCTGTTCACCTGTTGCTTCCATTGCTCAGACCCCATCGCTCACTGGATCTACCGTCCACTTCTCTTCCACCCAATTCCGTTCAAGGAACCTGTTACCTGTCCAATTCCGGTTACCTGTAATAGAAGGTACAATTGATCATACTCACTTGGATTATAAGCTTTCTGAGAGGTTAACAGAGTGAATCAATTAGTTTATTCAGATGTCAATTTCTTATGTTAAGATTAAAATATAGTAATGTAGATTGTTTAATTTCACAACTCCATGAAATAAAATATACACTAACAACAGAAAAAGCAGACATTTATGCTTTTTGCAAGATAAAACCTGAGTGGACTGAGGCCCCTCTTGGAAACACTCAGATCCAGATTCCTGATTAAACTTTGGTCACAAATTATCTGACATAGAAGGAAGAGAATAGCTGTATATGTTTGAAGCTCTCTTAAGGTAGAAGACATTGATATCAATTCAAACTAGGAGCCATATGTTGAACAAGTGTGGCGTTTGGGCCCTTTCATATAGGTTGCATGTACAGAAGTCAAAGTTCCCCAAGCCTCAAGCAGTCCCTTCTTGCTGTTAGAAAACCACCTGACAATAGAATGAAGCATCAAGGCAATGTGATTATTGTTGGTCACTTCATTCTCCTGTATATTCAGTAAGACTTTTTAACCATAATTTTAGCACTGAGAAAATGTAGTATTTTTATTCAAAAACATGGAAAAAGATGGCATTGAGAAAATATAGTATTATTTTGTGGAAAACAAGCAATAATTCATTTTTTAATGAAAATATGTCATTTTTAAGAGCTCAAAAAGTGCTTAAATTTGAATTTGCAGTAGAAGCAATTATTATATTCATTAAGAACAAAAAAAAAGCATTGATTGGTATGTTCACTTTTTGGTAAGTCAGTTATATGAATTGTCATATTTTTGGAAATTTGTCATTTTTAAGAGCTCAAAAAGTGCTTAACTTTGAATTTAGAGAAGAAGCAATTATTATTTTTATAAAGAACATAAAAAAATGCTTCAAGTGGTATGTTTACTCTATTGGTGAGGCAGTTAAAAATAACAATAGCTACTCACTCTTCTTATTCAGCGCATTTTAAACTATACAAAATCTTTTCTTCGATAGGTCAATTTATACTGAGCAAATATGAATGAAACATGCCACTGTCTTGGCTATGTAGTGCACATGGAAAATCCAGGGGCACAGTAAGGACGTTCTGAGAATATGGCACTCCACAGACAACCATCGGGAGCACACCGCAAGGGTAGACCCAAAAACAACAAGCACCGAACTTACCATACAGATCTGAGAAATCTCAACACCTCAATCCAGCCTTGGCAAGAAGATATATTGGTCGTCCCCTGAGAGTGGTTTTGTCGTATTTGCAACCTTTTCGGGAAGTGGAGTTAAGAATACCATCTAATGTGAAATTTTTTGCTCTATCCGATTCCGTCGACCATTTTATCGCATCTCAACTATAAGTGCCTCAATTTTCATTTCTCGTTTATCGTATCTCACATTTTGCCGTTTTGTTAAGAGCGGTTTTGTCGTAACTTATACGGGAAAATTACATGGCCATTTTGTCGTAACTCCGTCGACGTATACTTTTGAACAAGAAAAGATTTGGCAAAAGTTTCACAATGAGACACAAACGGACAGCATTTACATCTGCACAAGCCGCACAACATTTACAGGAATCCAGGTACCTCATTTTTGTGGAATTGACTAATACTTTGTTCCAAGAATATAATATATACTATATCTTATATTATATATATTATAAGATATATTATACATGTATAGAGCATAATTTGATATGATCAAATACCTGATTTGTTATGATTTTTGTTGCGTATCAGTGTTCAGAATAAATCTTGGCTATAATCATGTTTTGGTAGTGCTTCCTTGTAATGCAGCAGTCTGTTGGTAAATTTTTTTGCAGTTCATATTATTGACTTAGAAATAAAGTGAACATACCACTCGATGCCTTTTTTATGTTGTTTATAAATAAATCGATTTTAACGTAAATTCAAATTTAAACACTTTTTGACCTGACCTAACTAACCCAGCCTAACCTGACTAACTTAACCTAACCTGATTATAAATTATTTTGGCGCTGAAAAAACGTAGCATTATTTTGTCAAAACGACCGAAAACGCATACTGTATTTGAGAATTCGGCGCCAAGGAAGAAGAAAACGGCAAAATAAAATTTATTTATCCAACTTAATCGTTGAAAATTGGTGCTTGTGGATTATAAAATAGTAAAAAATGGATTTATAATGAAACAGTAAGTTTCTCAAACAGTCTGAAACAGTAAGAAAATCAATGAGATACTGTTGCATTTGGTTCGAGTTTGAGGCAGGACGCGGAGCAAACGAAATAGCTTGTGGACTAGTGGTCATACTCAAAAAAGTTCTTGATACTTACCCTGATATCTGTCAGTTAATTACTTGTTCGGACTCCTGCGTGTCCCAGAAACGAAACTGAATTATAAGCTTCGCCATTCAAGATGTTCTAAGAAAATTTCCACGCTTAGAAAAAGAGGTTATGAAGTTTTGTAAACCAGGTCATTCGACTATACAAGAGGTTGATGGTGTACATAGCACTATTGAGCGGGGGCTAAAGCACCTTGATTTGTTTTCTCCTCTAGGTCTGGTGAGGAAGTTACTGAAAGTAAGAAAGACACGTCCTTTGAATGTCCTACAAATGACCCAGTGAAAGTTCTTTGACTTGCAAAAGCCAGCAAAGCTGTACAAGTACTCGTTGGTACCGTATTCAAAGGTAAAACACCTTGAGTTCCGTCAGGATAACGCTAAGATAGTTTGGTTCAAAACTTCCTTCTCTGAAGGCTTGCAAATGGCTACTATATCACAAGAATGTACTTCGGTTAAAAAGTGTCCCAACACTTCGGCTGTCCGTGTTGTTGAACGTCTTGTTTTACCCAAACTTTGTGGCAAAAATATTGATTTATCTGATACGAAAACCAGAGATGCCAAGCATCTCCTAAAGTTCATCCCCAACCAAGACCAGAAGTATTTTGAAAGCAAGATTCAACAGTACTACAAGGCCAAGGGGGCTACTGAACGTTTGGAAGCCTCTCCGTGTGCGCGAGATCCATGTCTAGAGGAAGATTCCATTGAAGAAAAACGGCAGCCAGCAAAGAAACTCAAGAAAAATGAACATTTCTGATGTTTTTGTTAATTTTATACTTTTTCAAATAGTATTGCTGCGTCAGAACTCGTTTGCCGTACCTTCATGGTGAAAAAAAAGGCAGCCCACACCAATTTGTCATATCTAAGTTTACTAAAATTTCAGTAAGGTCGAATTGTCGCATCTGTATTTCATTTCAATTTTTGACAATGAAAACTTCACCTTTTTTTCTAATATTCGGGAGACCCTCCTAGTTATTTTTTCTCCTTTGTCTTTTGATGTATTTGGGGAAAAAAAAAAACGGTTGTACCGTGTAGGTTCCAGCAAAGGCAAAATTTTCAAAGTCGTTTTTCTCGGAGTTTTGAAAACCTTAGTTACGACAAAACTACTCTCAGGGGACATGATAGCAGTAAAAATACTGGAAGCTCGGCCGCTCCTTCCTATTGCCCTGGGTTCCTTTGCAGGTAGGGGGGTCAAAGATATAAGGCAGAGGGATTGATTCATAAAGTGCAATTTTAAGGTTTGAACGTATAAAGTAATAAATTATTCTGGGTAACGAATCCTTTTTCCAAGAAAAAAAAAAATTCACCACACTAACAAATAATAAGATGTAGCATGACGCTCCACTGAAACATAATTTTAAAATTCACTTTTATTGCCTAGAATCTCATCAGAAAATAAAAGAGATAACATGGACTGAAAAATTACTTTGGTCTACAAAATCCTATGAAATTCAACTATTAGATAATCAAAAGTATTTAAAAATGCATTAAACTTTCGTTATTTTGACTTTTCTGAACAGATTATTTGTTCTCCTTTGGAAAGACATATCCTAAAATTTAAACGATACAGAGAAGATCAGCATGGCTCCTGCGTAAGAGAGACACGCAAAATCGTGAAGCCCCCTAATTTTTTTTTCTTATACTGGTGAATGTTTTCATAAAAGTATATAAGGTGAAATGGTTCAGGGTTTCTGTTCTTTGAGAAGCTCCTTTCGCCGTCCCTATAACAGAAAAGAATATCCTGCTTTTATGGCTGCATAGTGGCATCCACAAGTTTTCCTAATCTGAAAAACTTTCTCCTAGCGAATTTATCTATTATGAACTGCCTCCTTATAGTAGCATAATAGTTGTAGGCACAAATACACACCGAATCGTAAGTAATAGGCTCTTGATATACAAGCATCTTTGAGGAGGGAAACCATGTTGTGATTATAATGGGCCTAGAAATTCACAAAGCCATCGAGTGGATTTGAGAAGATCTATTAGTCCCGGTCCTGCCTTGTTTTGAGGTACATTGCTTTCCCTAAGGCCATAATAATTTTAAAGATGTAAATAATACGAAAATGTCAACTTAGAATGTTACAACGTTGAACTTTTCACTGACAAATCCAGACGTTTTCAATTAGACTTTTTAAGAGTTTCAGTAATGTATGTCTCAGAGGTAGGAAACATATAATTGGGTGATATCAAATCTATTTATTCAGGCAAAAAGGATGGGGTAGATAGCCATAGATTCTATGGATTAGGGTTCACAATGAATTAGGAAGGTTTTAAGCACATCATAGGTTGCAAAGGTATAAATAATAGAATGGTAGTTGCATTAAAAAGTGTGAGGTTGCAGTATGTGCCCTTGTATAACTGACTGGTGGAGATAGTAGTAACTCTGATAGATTTTATTTACGGTTATAGGAAGAAATAGACATGATCCCAAGTATAAACATAGTATTTTATTAAGAAATTTCAACCAGCTTGTTTAAAATAAGGATAGATGGGGCTTAAGCAACTTTGGTGCAAAAAACAAAAACAAAATAGTAATGGTTATAGATTTTCGCAATTTTGTATTATAACAATCTAGTTTTAACAAGTCCAGGCAAAAACAAGTCCATGCTCAGTTCATGTCACATGATGGTAAGATAGCCAACCTTACTGATTACGTTTTTATAAACAGAAGACTCCAGGACCGATTGAAGATACTAGGGTATGCAGGAGTGCCATTACATAAACACCTAAAAGTAGCAAAAAGATTGATCCAAATCTGAAACTTAGAAAAGGTAAATAGCTTTCGGGAAGTTATGACGTTGGTAGACTTCAGGCAGACTTTTGCGAAAAACCTTCTGGGAAAAGTTAAATATTAAACTAAAGATTAAAATAAGACTATGTAGAAGATGAAATGTACAGTTTCAGGAGTACAGCGTGTGAAGTCAAAGCTAGGTCTAGGTCAAAATCAGAGAAGAGGGGGGAGATAAAGGAAAAAATCTTGGGGGTATCCCTTGACCCTCATGGGTCAAGCCCTGTCAGGAAGAGTACTTGATACTATAGGGAGGAAAGTCAGACACGCAGCTAGGAATATTAGTGAAAATATTTTCTGTATGTTAGATAAGAGGAGCGGCTTTGGAAAAACTTTCATTAACTTGAAATATTTCATTTCTGATTGTTTTTTAAATAATTCCGGGGAGTCTGGCTCCCTCTCCATTGAAAACTCCTTCGCGGAAAGATCATTCCACGTAACCCTGCCTTTTTAGCCAGACCCCCCCCCCAAAAAAAAAAGAAATGTGTGTTATCTTCAATAAATAATTATTATATGTAAACAATGGGAAGAGGTCATAGCTGCAGATTTTCCCCCGATTACTGGGGAGGGACGAGTCATTCTCAAAGACACAAATATTAGATCTTTTGGCAATGGTGATCAAAATGGCTATCTAAAAATTTTTAACAGGTGGCTTTTAGGAAAAGAGGACTCGGGAGGATACTAACTGCGCCGGAGCATTTTGTAAATTGAAAAAGGCACTAGAAATTTGGATTTCTAATCAAATGAACCCCTTCTCGATCTTCTAGAATCAATGGTTCGATACGATAAACCCTGGGGAAAACAAACAGAAAAAAAACAACAAAAAGCTCTTATATACAAAAAATATAAAATTTTTCGTTTTTTTTTGGCAGAACAAAGATCACGGATACGTGTTTACTTATTTTTTTTTCAGGGGTGATGGGTTATTGATTATATGGGGATTTCACTAAAATTTCAGTGTTGCATAGTATTTCACAAAAAAAAAATTATTTCTCAAGTAAAAAAAAAGATTGATGCATTCATTTTTACGAGCAGCCAAGCTCATTTGGCTAAGGTTGCACTTGTTCACCAGTGAGTCTAAGCAAATTAAATCTCAGATTTTGCATAAAAGTCAGCGGACATTGTCCATCATGATTCAGCCCAAAATCAATCCAATCTTTCAACCCTTAGTTCTATGAATATCTACTATAGCTCTGCCTTAGTGGGTTTTTTTTTTCTGGTGCATCACCTGGGCTTACATCGTTTCTTCCGCCTTAAATATCTACTTCGCGGGGA
Organism: Artemia franciscana; assembly: GCF_032884065.1. Lineage (NCBI taxonomy): Eukaryota > Metazoa > Arthropoda > Branchiopoda > Anostraca > Artemiidae > Artemia > Artemia franciscana. Next base: position 17,272,338 of record NC_088880.1, on the reverse strand, counting down.
ATAAATCCTTGTTACATGCTGTTTACAGTGCCTAATATTTTAAGCAAATTTAAAATATTACAAATACGCTATAATGACCACTTGGTAATACACAGCTGCTTTTGTTTTATCATGCTGCTTACTGCCTAACATCTTACCCTAGAACAGATACAGGTTCCTAAAGATTTGTTGTTCAGAAACATATATATGGATCTGAAAAACCATCGAGCCACTCCCCAGAACCTTCGCTTCCAAGTTGAAATTTGAGGTCCACTTTACCCTCCGAACACTCCCTGAAAGTATATTAACCTAATGCTAAAACCATTCTCAATGTAATGCATATACGGTAATTTGTCAACCTGGTGTTACGAAATGTCTGTTGATTTAGCTCAGCCCTCTCCCTCAGAGTAAAATTTTACAAAGTATATACAATCATCCTTTCTATAATTGCCTTATTAGCCCCGGGGCATAACTTAAAACCCATGCCCTGAGAGCAGTGGGTTCACGAGTGTCTTCCTCAACGAAATTTGCGGGCCCTTTGACCACAATGGACAAATTTTGTTATCTCCAAATTTTGATTGGAAGTCTATGAAAAAATGATGAACGCGGGGGGGATGGTAGTCATTTTCAAACCACTTTTACTCTTAAAAAGGCAGTAAAAAACCACTGCTTTGTAAAAGGTACAGGCCAATCACTGATTCGTCGGTTATCAGCAAAATTTTTGAGAAAGTACAACAGCCTCATATTAAAAACAAAGTCGAACCTTAAAACGTACAGGAATTAGAAGAGGCAGTTGGGGGGCTGCCGCCCCCCAAACCCCCAACTTTTAAAGACTCTTTTGTACAGGTTTTTTGTTTTTTTGCTAACCCCCAGCTCTTGGCTTCGGAAAGGCCCTCTTTTAATTAACAAAAAATTGAAATGAATGAATAATGGAATAACTTCGAAAAATGTTAAACACAAGAGGACAGGAGAACCATTGCGCCGAAACTAGTAATTAGTAACAATGAAGTCCCCCCCCCCAAAAAAAAAAACCTGTACAAAAGAGTCTTTAAAAGCTGGGGGTTTGGGGGGCGGCAGCCCCCCAACTGCCTCTTCTAATTCCTGTACGTTTTAAGGTTCGACTTTGGGACGCAGCCTCTTTAACTCTTTAAGAAAACGAAGTTTTTTTCATATTATTTCTGTACGTTTTTCTACAATCCATGGTGGATGTAATTTAATAATTCCTGTACTCCTCGTACAGGAATTAGGAGAGGAACTTGGGTGGCTGCCGCCCCCCCCCCGCTTTTAAATCATTGTATAAAATAGAAAAAAAAAATAGATAGAATGACCGAAATGTTTCTTTTGCTCATAAGAAGCTAATATTCTGTTATCTCTCAAATGATAAGCTGTCCAGGTGTTATCAAAATTTTTTTGATGTTGTGAAAAAAAACCGCCCGTAAGGGACTTGAACCCTTGACCCGAGGATTAAAAGTCTCACGCTCTACCAACTGAGCTAATAACTTGCATGTGTGTAAATATAACTTCTCAATAGCTTTTAAAAATTTCAAATTAACATGGGCTCTTATGGAGAGAAATCCGTTAATTAAATAGCTAATGGGTGGTTTCTGGAAAACAGGGAAGGAGTTATCGGATCAAGCTGAAATTTCGCGGATAAGCTCCTGGGCCGTAGGGGACCTTAACTTGTGAATTTCAGCCCGATCGGACAACGTTAAAAGGGGTGGGGGGGGGGGTTGGAGGGTCGAAACTTTCGGGGGGTTAAGATTTTTCTACGAAACTTTCATGGGCACTTACTCGGAGAATTCCGCATCGAATGAGTCTTCGTACACCCAGATCCGATGTCGGATGTGACCTGTAGGCGTCTAGGAAAAAAAAGTAAATGAATTTTAAGTGGCTATGCGTGGTTTCTGGAAAACAGGGAAGGAGTTATCGGATCAAGCTGAAATTTCGCGGATAAGCTCCTGGGCCCTAGGGGACCTTAACTTGTGAATTTCAGCCCGATCGGACAACGTTAAAGGGGGGCTTGGGTTGACAGGTCGAAACTTTCGGCCAGATTTTCCCCATGAAGAAAAAGTTGGAGGGGGATGAAATTTTGCAGGTTTCTTAGTTGGAGCTCGGGCTACGAAATGCATCCCTCCCCATCCGTCTGCGACCACTGGAACCGAAGATCGCTTAACATTGTCGTGTGTCGCCTCTTTATAGAGGCACGAGTGTGCCTCCTTGATGGAGTGGGCCGTGGACACGCCCATAAGCTTTTAAAGAGAATGACATCAACTAGATATCTGGTCAAAAAGCCATTTTTTGTCTGCGCGTCGACATTGCTCCTGCCTTCGAACCAATCGTCTACTTGCAAGCACTGTGCTGCCTCTTAGATTCAGGTATAGATACCAGCCCGTATACATATATATATATATATATATATATATATATATATATATATATATATATATATATATATATATATATATATATATATATATATATATATATATAGTCACGTATCTTAGACAGGTTTTTATTCTTCCCATCCACTTTCATCCTGATCTCACCGCTTCAAGTATTTTCAAAGATTTCTGGGACCCCCAATTGCCCCCCCCCCCGAATTACGCTGGATCCGGTTGAGATTTAAAATAAGAGATCTGAGTTACGAGGTCCTTCTAAATATGAAATTTCATTAAGATCCGATAACTCCTTCGTAAGTTGAACATACGTCATTTTTTCTAGTTTTCAAGAATTAACCCCCCCCCCCAATAGAGCGGATCCATTCCGATTATATAAATCACGTATCTAAGACTTCTGCTTATTCCCCCCCCCAAGTTTCATCCCGATCCCTCCAATCTAAGCGTTTTCCATCATTTTAGGTTCCCTCATCCCACACTCCCCCCAATGTCACCAGATCTGGTCGCGACTTAAAATAAGAGCTTTGAGACACGATATCCTTCTAAATATCAAATTTCATTGAGATCCGATTACCCGTTCGTAAAATAAAAATACCTCATTTTTTCTAATTTTCAGAATTACCCCCCCCCCCAAATACCCCAAAGAGCGCGGATCCGTTCCGGTTATGTCAATCATGTATCTAGGACTTGTGCTTATTTTCCCCAATGTCACCAACCCCCCAATGTCACCAGATCCGGTCAGGATTTAAAATAAGAGCTTTGAGACACGATATTCTTCTAAATATCAAATTTTATTGAGATCCGATCACTCGTTCGTAAGTTAAAAATACCTCATTTTTTCTAATTTTTCAGAATTAATCCCCCCCCCCAACTACCCCAACGAGGTCGGATCTGTTCCGGTTGTGTCAATCATGTATCTAGGACTTGTGCTTATTTTTCCCACCAAGTTTCATCCCGATACCTCCAATCTAAGTGTTTTACAAGTTTTAAGTTCCCTCCTTCCAACTCCCCCCCCAATGTCACCAGATCTGGTCGGGATTTAAAATAAGAGCTCTGAGACACCATATCCTTCTAAATATCAAATTTCATTGAGATCCGATCAGCCGTTCGTAAGTTAAAAATACCTCATTTTTTTTAGTTTTTCAGAATTAACCCACCCCCAACTACCCAAAAGAGAGCAGATCCGGTCCGGTTATGTCAGTCATGTAGCTTAGACAGGTTTTTATTCTTCCCATCCAGTTTCATCCTGATCTCACCGCTTTAAGTATTTTCTAAGATTTCCGGTTCCCCCAACTGCCCCCCCCAATTACGCTGGATCCAGTTGAGATTTAAAATAAGAGATCGGAGTTACGAGATCCTTCTAAATATCAAATTTCATTGAGATCCGATCACCCGTTCGTAAGTTAAAAATACCTCATTTTTTCAGAATTACCCCCCCCCAACTACCCCAAAGAGAGTGGGTCCGTTCCGGTTATGTCAATCATGTATCTAGGACTTGTACTTGTTTTTCCCACCAAGTTTCATCCCGATCCCTCCACTCTAACTGTTTTCCAAGATTTCAGGTTTCCCCCTCCCAACTCCCTCCCAATATCACCAGATCCGGTCGGGATTTAAAATAATAGCTCTGAGACACGATATCCTTCCAAACATCAAATTACATTAAGATCTGATCAACCGTTCGTAAGTTAAAAATACTTCAATTTTTCTATTTTTTCCGAATTAACAGGCCCTCCACTCCCCCTCCCCCCAGATGGTCAAATCGGGAAAACAACTATTTCTAATTTAATCTGGTCCGGTCCCTGATACGCCTGCAAAATTTCATCGACCTAGCTTACCTGGAAGTGCCTAAAGTAGCAAAACCGGGACCGACAGACAGACCGACAGAATTTGCGATTGCTATGTCACTTGGTAAATACCAAGTACCATAAAAATTGTTTATAAAAGAGAGCAAATAATAATTTGTTTTTTTTGATCTACCTGGTATAGATGGGTCTCTGAATTCTCAGTTTGAATCAGTGGAATGGGATTCATTTTTTTTCCAAACATTTGAAAATAAAAATAAAAATGACAAGGGGAAATTCGCATAACTTGAGTTAAACACGGAAACAGAATGCAACAGCAATATTACTGTGATGCATATATTTGCCATAAAATTGTCTGAACTGCTGTATATATATCTATATATAAAATAAGATGTCTGTCTGTCTGTCGAGTGACGTCATTATAAGGATTGAGCTGTATGTCGTCATGAAGTTAGTTGTCGTCATGTTTGTTATGACGATGCTTAGTATATGACGTCACTATAAGTATTTAAGAAAATCGTTCAAAGACAAATCTATATATATATAAATAAGTTGTTTGTCTGTGGGTCTGTCGACTCACGTCATGTGTGTCGACTGGCGTCATTATAAGGATTGAGCTGTATGTCGTCATGAAGTTGTTTGTCGTCTGACGTCATGCTTATCGACTGACGAAATTACAGACCGGGACACAGGGAATATAAATGACGACCGGAACACATCATATACCAATTCAAAAACGAATGTATTCAAGCCGAAGTAGCTGAGTTGGTAGAGCGTTATGTTCCAGGTCCGAACCTTGGCATTAGCATTAATACAAAAGAAGAAAAAAAAATAAAAAAGGTAAAATACAAAAGAAGAAAAAACTAAATAAGGTAAAAACTACAAAAAAACTAAAAAGAAAATACTAAAAAAACTAAAAAAAAACTAAAAAAAGGTAAAAACTACAAAAAAAATAAACACAAAAAGAACAAAAACTAATAAAAAGAAACTAAATAAAATAAAAACTGAAAAAGAAAAATAACTAAAAAAAGGAAAAAAACTGAAGATTAAAGGAGAAAAAGAAAACTAAAAACCGGGACACAGGGAATATAAATGACGACCGGGACACTCAAAGAGAAATTACAGACTGGGACACTCAAAGATAAATTACAGACCGGGACACCGGGACACAAATGACGACCGGGACACAGGGAATATAAATGACGACTGGGACGCTCAAAGAGAAATTACAGACTGGGACACAAATGACGACCGGGATATTAGGAATATAAATGACGACCGGGACACAGGTACACAACTACAAGGGGGTGCCGGGGGCACAGGGGGATATATAAATGACGACGGGGACACAGGGAATGTTCGATTAGCAATCACCATCAACAAAGCTCAAGGGCAATCATTAGAATAATGAGGTGTAGGTCTGAATACGGATTGTTTTTCCCATGGACAATTATATGTTGCATGTTCAAGAGTCGGTAAACCTGACAATCTATTTATATGCACAGACAGTGGGACAGCGAAGAATGTTGTATATTCGCAAGTTTTACGTAGTTAAGAACATATATATATATATATATATATATATATATATATATATATATATATATATATATATATATATATATATATATCTATATATATAAAAATAAGTTGTTTGTCTGTCTGTCGACTGACGTCATGTTTGTGTGTCGACTGACATCATGTTTGTCGACTGACGTCATTATAAGGATTGAGCTGTATGTCGTCATGAAGTTGTTTGTCGTCTGACGTCATGTTTGTCGACTAACAAAACTACAGACCGGGACACCGGGACACAAATGACGTGTTATGTCTGTTATAACGTAATAGAGGCAACAATCTTGACAGGGCCTTTCGAGGGTGAGGCTTTTCTTATTCCACGCATTCTCATGATTCCAATGGATCTGCCTTTTCAACCTAAAAGATTGCAATTCCCAATTTGATTAGCATATTTAGTTTTTAGTCCAGAACCACTAAAGCTATTATGTAAATATCAAAAATATTTATGTTGTCTGAGCAATAATTTTTAGTTTTTATTTATCAAAAATATTTATGTTGTCTGAGCAATAATTTTTAGTTTTTATTTCAAAATAGAAAATTACCTGACAATTTTAGAATTATATCTATCTATATATATAAAAATAAGTTGTCTGTCTGTGGATCAGGTGACGTCATGTTTCTGTGTCGACTGGCGTCATGAAGTTAGTTGTCGTCATTTTTGCTATGACGGTGACGTCATTAAAGATATTTAAGACATATATGTTCACGTAGAAATCTATTAATGTTTAAGTTTAAAATGACTGATGAACTTACAATGGCAAAAGCCGATGAAGATGCTCAAAGAGTCTATGCCAAAAAACTTGCTGCTGATAGAGAAAGTCAGAAAAGAAAGCGTGCCGAGGAATCAAAAGAACAGCAAGGAAACATGCTTGAGGCTAAAGAACGCAAAACCGCGCAGTTAGATGAAGATCCACCTGGACAGCGAGAGTCAAAACATATCAAAACTGAAAATGATAGCGATGATGATTGGGTTTGGGATCTTGACTTGGATAAGGTCATTAATGCCTACCAGATTTTAGTTAAAAAAACAAAGGTTCGGCGATATGTATTTCATAGTGAAGCTGAAAAATAAAGAAGAAAAAGAAAACTGAAAAAAGAAAAAATGCAAAAAACTAAAAAATACTAAAAAGAAAAAACACTCAAAGAGAAATTACAGACCGGGACACAAATGACGACCGGGACAGAGGGAATATAAATAACGACCGGGACACTCAAGGAGAAATTACAGACTGGGATACCGGGACACAAATGACGACCGGGACACAGGCAATATAAATGACGACCAGGACACAGGTATTTAAGAATATCGTTCAAAGACAAATTTTTAATTGTAAGATGACCGTTGAAAGAGAAATTTCTAATTGTAAAATGACTGAAGAACCTACAATGGCAACACCCGAGGAAGCTGCTCAAAACGAATGTATTCACACCGAAGTAGCTGAGTAGGTAAAGCGTATTATGTTTCAGGTTCTAGGTCCGAGAGGCTCCAGGTTTGAACCTTGGCTTTAGCATTAATACAAAAGAAGAAAAAAACTAAAAAAGGTAAAAACTACAAAAAAACTAAAAAGAAAATATATATATATATTTATATATATCATCTTTTCCACAAAAATAATAATTTAGTGCTTCTGCTTAAAAACAGCAATCGAATTGATGCCTCCTGATACGCAACTATCAACAAAGTGGCAATCGTTGTGGTCGGTGATCAGTTCTTACCTCGAGATAATATTTTTTATAGGCGAAACAATCAGTTGACAAGAATTGCTTAAACTCATCGATGCTACGATGCCCTACAATATCCTGACGAATATAAATGACGCCCGGGACACTCAAATAGAAATCACAGACTGGGACACCGGGACACAAATGACGACGGGGACACGGTATATAAATGACGACCCGGACACAGGGACACAACTACAACGGGGACGCCGGGGGGCACAGGGGGATATATAAATGACGACGGCAACAAAGGAAATGGTCGATTAGCAATCACCATCAACAAAGCTCAAGGGCAATCAATAGAATCATGAGGTATAGATCTGAATACGGATTGTTTTCCCATGGACCATTATGCGTTGCATGTTCACATGACAATCTATTTATATGCACAGACGATGGGACAGCAAAGAATTTTGTATATTCGCAAGTTTTACGTAGTTAAAAACATATATATATATATATATATATATATATATATATATATATATATATATATGTATATTCACAGGTGGGACATAGGGACACAACTACAATGGCGCGTAACTAATATGGCGCGTAACGACTTACGCGCGCGGGGGGGCTTGGGGAGGGTGGTTGCGAAGCGCCCCCACCAACTAGGTGTTGGGGTGGCGCTTCGCGCCACCCCAACAGCTAGTATATATATATATATATATATATATATATATATATATATATATATATATATATATATATATATATAAGTTGTCTGTGGGTTATGTCTGTTACACTTTGTCTGTTAAGCCAGATTATAACTTCTATATATATAAAAATACGTTGTATGTATTTTTGTGTTGAGGGTTTAAATGTAAAAACTGGGAATTGCATAAATATTTCGAAATATTTTGACAATAGATTAATGTAATTTGAAAACCTTAAAAAAGATACTTAAAAATTTGAGGTTTATTATAAATTGTTGAGCTTTAGCAAGCTTGGCACGTGGAGATTTCTCCAACTGTCAATGTTATAGAATGTTACCAAAAAGCAAAACCAGGCTTGCGGTTCAAAGAGAAAGGGCCAGATTAGGAATGTGCAATTTACGTCAACGAAGGCGTGTCGAGGAACTACCAGAGCAACGCGAAACCAGACTTGCTGCTGAAAGAGAAAGTAAAAAAAGAAGGCGTGTCGAGGAATCACAAGAGCAACGTGAAAACAGGCTTGCGGCTTCAAGAGATAATGCTAGATTAGGAATGTGCAATTTACGTCAACGAAGGCGTGTCGAGGAACTACCAGAGCAACGCGAAACCAGAATTGCTGCTAAAAGAGAAAGTGAAAAAAGAAGGCGTGTCGAGGAATCACAAGAGCAACGTGAAAACAGGCTTGCGGCTGATAAAGAAAGTAAGAAAAGAAAGCGTGCCGAGGAATCACAAGAGCAACCTGAAAATTATCGCATGGCATTCAGGTACAGCCCAGTCGATCATTATAGTAGATGTGTTCAAATCGGGACTATGTCTAAAATTTGTCCCTATTGCAAGGCCTTGAAATTTAATGGTGAAACAATGGGAATGTGTTGCGCCTCAGGGAAAGTTAAACTTCCTCTACTGGCTGCACCCCCAGAGCCATTGAAGACTTTGCTTACTGGAACTACGTCAGAATCTAAGGGTTTTTTATCAAACATCAGAAAATATAACTCATGTTTCCAAATAACGTCGTTTGGTGCCCAAATCGAAAATCAAGATCAATTTATGCCTACTTTCAAAGTAAAAGGGCAAATTTATCATAGAGCAGGGTCCCTTCTACCATTCTCAGGCGAGAATCATAATTTTTTACAATTGTACTTCATCAGTGATAGAAATTCTGAATTGAATACACGTTGCGAAATTTCTCCCAACGTTGAAAGGACAATCGTTTCCCAATTGCAACATCTTTTCCACGAAAATAATAATTTAGTGCGTCTGTTCAAAACAGCCATCGATTTGATGCCTACTGATACGCATAAAATTGTTATTTCCGCTGACAAAACACCTCCTGGCCAACATGTGCGTAAATACAATGCTCCAACTATCGACGAAGTGGCAATCGTTATGGTCGGTGATCAGTTTTTACCTCGAGATATTATTCTTCATAAGCGAAACGCTCAGTTGGTAAGAATTGCAGAAACTCATCGATGCTACGATGCCCTACAATATCCTATCATTTTTTGGGATGGAGCCGACGGCTATCACTTTAATATTAAATTGATGAATCCAGCCACTAACAAAGAAATGAATAAGAAATGCAGTGCAATGCATTATTATTCCTATAGACTAATGATTCGGCAGGATGAAGACAATTATATTTTGAAATGCCGTCAGTTGTTTCACCAATACGTCGTTGATATGTATGCAAAAATTGAATCAAAACGTTTGCTATATATCCGTCTGAATTAGACCAAGCTCCGCTCTGAACAATACATTCATTTGCGAGATGCAGTTGTAAATGACGGTAATACCACAAACGTTGGAAGATTAACGATTTTACCTTCGTCATATGCTGGCAGTCCCCGTCATATGCATGAATATGCTCAAGATGCTATTGCGTATGTTCGTCTCTATGGTCGTCCAGATTTATTTATTACATTTACATGTAATCAATCTTGGGACGAGATACAGCAGCTTTTACTTCAAGGACAATCGGCGGTTCATAGACATGACATTACGGCCCGTGTCTTCCGGCAAAAGTGGAAATCACTGATAAACTACATAGTAAAACTTGAAGTGTTTGGGTCAGTGCGATGCTGGATGTACTCAGTGGAATGGCAAAAACGAGGTTTGCCACACGCACATATACTAATCTGGCTATATAATAAAATTACTTCTAACGAAATTGATGATGTGATTTCCGCTGAAATACCTAATGAAAATGTCGATAAGGGGTTATATGATATATTTGTAAAAAATATGATACATGGACCTTGCGGTTACTGAACGAAAATTCACCATACATGACCAAAGGAAGGTGCACGAAGCAATATCCTCGACTTTTAGTATCCAACACATTTACTGGCAATGATGGTTACCCGCAATATGGAAGAAGATCTACTGAAGATGGCGGTAAAACAGCAGTAATAAAGAAGCGTAACGGTACCACCATCGAAGTAGATAACCAGTGGGTTGTTCAATATTCCCCATTATTATCAAAAACATTTAATGCACACATAAACGTTGAATACTGTAACTCCGTAAAGGCAATCAAATACATATGTAAATACGTCAACAAAGGCAGTGACATGGCAGTTTTTGGCTTGCAGTCCGAAATCAAAGATATCGACGAAATCGTACAATATCAGGCTGGAAGATACATAAGCAGTAATGAAGCTGTTTGGCGAATTCTTTCATTTCCGATACATGAACGTAGTCCAGCTGTTGTTCACTTAGCGGTACATTTACAGAATGGTCAACGTGTTTATTTTTCAGAATCCAACGCTCAACAAAGAGCCCTGAATCCACCGGATACAAAGTTAACTGCTTTCTTTTCGCTATGCAAAAATGATTCTTTTGCAAAAAAACTGCTGTATACTGAAGTGCCTTCGTATTACACGAGGAATACTAAAAATAAAGTATTTGAACGTCGAAAACAGGGTAAGTCAGTCGATGGCCAACCTACCATCTTCAAAGATACCAAGATAGGAAGACTCTACACCGTTCACCCCAGTCAACATGAATGCTTCTTTCTACGCCTGCTTTTGGTGAATGTACCCGGTCCGACGTCCTTTGAGTATTTGAGAACTGTAAACGGTACTATACATAAAAAAAACTAAAAAAGGTAAAAAACTATAAAAAAAATAAAGAAAAAGGAAAAAAACTAAAAACTAAAAAAGAAAAAAAACTAAAAAAAATGAAAAAAGGTAAAAACTACAAAAAAAACAAAAAGAAAAAAAAAACTAAGAACTAATAAAAAAAACTAAAAACAGGAAAAAAACTGAAAAATAAAGGAGAAAAAGAAAACTAAAAACCGGGACACAGGGAATATAAATGACGACCGGGACCCTCAAAGAGAAATTACAGACTGGGACACTGGGACACAAATAACGACCAGGACATATAAATGACGACCGGGACACTCAAAGATAAATTACAGACCGGGACACCGGGACACAAATGACGACCGGGACACCGAGACACAGGGAATATAAATGACGACCGGGACACTCAAAGAGAAATTACAGACTGGTACATTGGGACACAAATGACGACCGGAATACTGGGAATATAAATGACAACCGGGACATAGGGACACAACTACAACGGGGACGCCGGGGGCACAGGGGGATATATAAATGACGACGGGGACACAGGGAATGTTCGCCCATTTTTCTGACGATTTTAGTCTTTATTTAAATATTTCAGGATGATTAGAAGAGGAAATACTAACGAAGACCTTTAAACTGACAGCAAACTGCAAACTTTCACTAAAATATTGAGGTAGATATTGACTGTGTAATTAATAGTTGTGGTGGGAGTGGAAATAAATAAATTGACTTTTTCTTATAAAATTGTGAATTCTGTAATTTAAGCAAAATATATTGAACTATAAAAAACGGAAGGATACGCCACGTTGTTATGAAAAGTAAAATTTCGATTTGTAAATTTTTGAGATTTTGTCAAAGTTGACACTGTTTATTAAAACACAATTTTTAAAAAGAAAAAATGATTGGTTAATATTTTATTGCCTTTACTTAAAACCCTCGTTTTAAATGTCTTCTATGCATTTCTATCTCTTCGTTCTGTTTTTCTTGTTACACCCCTAAAAGGACTAGAATTTAGTGTTTAATATATCTTTTACGAATATACAAGTTGTGTCTTTATCCTCAAAGTTAGGAAGAGTGCATGACCCAAAAATATGTTTCAAGACTTTTTTCCTTTTTTTTTACAATAAAAAGCCCAAGTTCGTCGCTATAGTGGTCGGACGTGCAAAGGCCAAAAGTTTCAAATTATTTATTTTTATTTCTGCATATTTAAATGACTCATCAAGTGGGACATTATCGAAACTTTCGTCATGGAACTCTTTAGTCTTTTGAGGACGATTTATGAAAAAGCCATTTACTCCGTTTGATAAAACATCAGTTTTGCAGTGCTCTATGGGATTTTTTTTTGTAAGCACTATTGGTGTTAAAGCCTGGTCGAAAGAAAAGATGTATTCGAGTCACAAAGACTGCTAAGAGCATAAAGTAAATGTTGGCCCTCTATGTGAAATTTGTATTGCCTTTATTGCTAAGCATTTTATCTAAAAGATTTTTCCTGATTTAACATCTTCCTTTTACAATTTATGTATCCTGTCAAAATTTATAATTGTTAGGAGTGTTAATTTTACAATTGTCAAATTTTTCTTATTTTTAAATTGTTAGGTTTATAATTATCATAATTTAATAATTCTTGTTTCTGGTCGCTGTTATTCCTAAAATGTCTGATAAAATTGAGGTAAAATTTAAAAATTTTGAGATAATAAACAAAATATCATCTTAAAAAACTTAAAGTGATGTTTCTAGCAGATAATCTTAAGCCTGTACTAGCATTAGATAAGTGACAGTACTTGTTGAATTATTTATAATGTGGTAAATTTAAGAGTACAAACAACAGCCTAAAGAAAATTTTTCATTGGATAAATTTCAGCATAAAATAAAAAAATTGAGCTATTCATGGAGTGAAAATTGATTTAATCTAAACAAAAAAATTGTCTACTTTAGGACTAACCATTAACAGCAGAACACATTACACATCCATGCAACAGTAGATTTGCCTGAAGATAGGTTAATAGGAATCTAACCCATTACCAAACTTTGTATAAGGCATAATTAAATGTGCAACATATACTTAATTTTAATTAACATCCCAACACCTAGTTGGTGGGGACACTTCGCGCCCCCACAAGCCCCCCCGCGCGCGCAAGTCGTTACGCGCCATATTAGTTACGCGCCATTGTAGTTGTGTCCCTGTGTCCCACCTATGAATATAGATAGATATATATATATATTTTTAACTACGTAAAACTTGCGAATGTACAACATTCTTGGCTGTCCCATTGTCTGTGCATATAAATAGATTGTCAGGTTTAACGACTCTTGGACTATAATTGTATTCAGAATCTGTATTCTTAGAATCTGTATTCTGATCTATACCTCATTATTCTAATGATTGCCCTTGAGCTTTGTTGATGGTGATTGCTAATCAAACATTCCCTGTGTCCCTGTCGTCATTTATATATCCCCCTGTGCCCCCGGCGTCCCCGTTGTTGTTGTTTCCCTGTGTCCAGGTGTCCCAGTCTGTCCCGGTCGTCATTTGTGTTCCGGTGTCCCGGTCTGTAATTTCTCTTTTAGTGTCCTGGTCGTCATTTATATTCCCTGTGTCCCGGTCGTCATTTGTGTCCCGGTACTTTGTTGATGGTGATTGCTAATCGAACATTCCTTGTGTCCCGGTCGCTTTCTCTTTGAGTGTCCCGGTCGTCATTTATATTCCCTATATCCCGGTGTCCCGGTCGTCATTTGTGTCCCGATGTCCCGGTGTGTAATTTCGTCAATCAACAAACATGACGTCAGTCGACACACAAATATGACGTCACTCGACACACAGACAACTTATTTTTACATAGATAGATGTCCCGGTGTCCCGGTCGTCATTTGTGTCCCGGTGTGTAATTTCGTCAATTAACAAACATGACGTCAGTCGACACACAAACATGACGTCACTCGACACACACACACAGACAACTTATTTATATATATATAGATATCTTTGAACATCCTCAACCCCCAATTTGTAAACTATGCTGTATTGCATCTATTTTTAGTTAACCAAGACAATGACAGCAAGAGCTTCTGCCAGGTTTTTAAAATACATAAAGTTCAAAATTTGTGTATGTGACTTTGAGCAGAGACTGAGTAATATATAAACAGACTCAGACTATAGAAACAAGTTCAATATAGAACAGTATTCCCCCTGTCTATACCATAAAAAGATATAAACAGGTCTACAACTATGCAAAATTAATGAATTAATTAGGAATGCAGTTTAATTAGACTTGACAAACTGAGTATGCAGCTAAAATGTGTTGATAATTAGTCTTAAAAACACAAGATTTTGAGCAAAGTATCTTCTCAAAGAAGCTAAAAATTCTTCAAAAATGATGATCCACTAAAAACGGCAAAGTTACAATGTTTTTCAAAGTCAGAAGTAAAGCATGATATATTTGACCAAAGTAGGAAAAAAGTCTCCCTGTCTGTTCCAATGAATCTGGGGCAGTGTACAGTAGTAGTATACAAGTTCAATACCATGTGATCTGATTAAAATTTAATTCAACAGACTGTATCAGAAGAGAGCTTTAATGAATTATGATACCAAAGATACAAACTCTACCACATCCAACAGGACTTTTGAAATACTAATCTAAGTCAAGAGATACTTTTTTTTAAGTTGGGAAGTTTTTGCTAATCTGACAGGATAAACCTTTTCTAGAAACAACTTCAGTCAATTGTGGCCTTTCAACTTGGATTTTAAGAATCTCCCTTTAAATTAATAACCAAATAAAAAAATTCTACATACCACCATCTGCATCAGCACCTCCAGCAGCTAGAAAACCACCAACTCCAGAGGCAAAGGTCTTGAAGGTCTTGATTTGAAGTCCCTAATAACCTAATAACCTAATTAGGGACTTCAAATCAAGACCTTCAAGAGCCTTAGTGAAAAGACGTAGCCAGTGTGGTTCTACACTAACACCAGCCGCTTCTACAGGCCGGGTAACATTTTCGGTCTTTAAAAGAAAATAAAGAGCAGTTAGAGACAATAGATAATTATATTTAACAGGATCATGACCAGAATTTAAACTGGCAATAACACGAATACCAATAACAATAACAGTAGATAGAAAAAATTTGAATGTCATAGATTTTTTTTAAAGAATAGATTAATTCTAAGGTTTGCTGCTAAACCTTGATTGAACTACAATAAGGTGTATTTACTAAGTAAAAAAAAAAAGGTAAAGGATACAGCATTAGACATTACAGTCCCTACCGGCGGTGCTGATCTCCGTTTCTTGGCCCTTCAGCCAGGAAGTGCAATGGGGGGTTGGGGGCCAGCCATCCTGTACTTTCGCACACCCTTCCTGTTTACCTTCCCCAGATTTCTCCAGGTACCCATTTAAAGCTGGGTCAACTCTGGCTAAGCTTACAGAGTCACGCCACTGACTCCCGTCCCAAACTGAATAATTGGGTACACTGGGATTCGAACCCGCGTCCTTTCAGACAAAGGATCCCAAATCCAGTGCATCAACCGACTCGACTAGGACCGTCATTTACTAAGTGGGTAACTGATAATATCTACCCTGGGGCAAAGATAAAATTACACAGCTAAATTGTTTTTTTTTATCGAGAATTTAAACACAACTAAAGAATATTTTAATAAATCATGAAACAAGCTGATACTGATTATTGTAAGATAAAATTATGTTCAATATGTTCTTAGACGATGATCTTCATGACTTTCATACCTTAGAACAATTACATACAGTTTCAGAAACTTATTTTAGATATTGGTGAATGATTCAGATTTTTAATTAATTTGTTATTTCTAATTTTCTTTTTTTTGGATGGCTGATGGTTAAGTGGTGACATCAGCCTTTGGTAAAGAAAACTATACAAGTAATTAAATTGTCAAAGAATGGAACAGTTACCAGAGGTGCCAAAAAGAAGTCATAAATAAAACAGCGAACCTCCGAAAATTTAAACAAAATTGATATGAAGATTTTTTCAAGGAATGTGTCATTAATATATGAATTTTAAGAGCTTTGTCACAGAAATGTAATGACCAGGCTTTACATCAGCCTTTGGTAAAAAAAAAAACTATACAAGTAATTAAATTGTCAAAGAATGGAACAGTTCACAGAGGTTCCAAAAAGAAGTCATAAATAAAACAGCAAATCTCCGAAAACTTAAACAAAATTGATATGAAGATTTTTTCAAGGAATGTGTCATTAATATATGAATTTTAAGAGCTTTGTCACAGAAATGTAATGACCAGGCTTTGACAAAGAAAACATTCAACAAGCTAATTTTATTTTACACATGTTTTCAATAACAGTCATTATCTAGTTTTCTGACTATACTGAAGAAAAACAGACAAATTTGTGACCTTTCTTTGAACTATTATTAAGTTTTAGAATTAGCTCTCCCCTCAGCTTCCCAAACCTGACAAAAATTTTCATAAGTCAATAGTGATGAGGGTTGGAAAAATCAACTTTGATCTTGGGTAGATGTTCAGAGCACATCTCAAGATTTGTTGTAATTAGGTTTTTGAATAGTTGGATGGAAATTTGCATGGCTGTTGCATAATATGGATCTGATGAAAACAAAGTATCAAGGTAAGGTCTGCATTCAATTTATGGTAATAGTGGTGAGGTATAGATTTTAGATGATACTTGAAAATAGTCAAGCAGGGGGTAATAAAACTTTCAGAAAAATATCCAATAACATAAATTCAGCCCAAAGGGTCTTTTGAAAATGTTGTTCTCTATTCCTTCTCTCTTTGAAGGAAAATGACATTTCAAAAGTTTGGGACAAAGCTCGTGTTATGAAAACTTGTGTTAGTTGCAAGAAAGCATATTCAATTTGAAATACACCCTAAAAAAGTGTTTCCAATTTTCATCCCAATCCCTCTACTCTAAACATTTCCCAAGATTTTGGGTTTCCCCCTCCAACTGTCACCTAATGTCACCAGATCCAGTTTGGATTGAAAATAACAACTCTGAGACACAATATTCTTCTAAATATCAAATTTAATTAAGATCCAATCACCCATTTGTGAGTTAAAAATACCACATTTTTTCCAATTTTTCCAAATTAACCATCCCCCACTCCCCCCCAGATGGTTAAATTGGGGAAACGACTATTTCTAATTTAATCTGGTCTGGTCCCTGATACGCCTGCCTAATTTCTTTGTCCTTGCTTATCTGGAAAGGCCTAAACTAGTAAAATCAGAACTGACAGATCAACCAACAGAATTTGTGATGTATTTGCAGAAAGCAAATACACAAGAATGCACAAGGAGATAAATTCATTAAACTCATTTTAGGGGTACTGAGTAAAACAAGTCATACAGATACCATAAATATTATGGATTTATATATTACCCTTCATAAAAAGAGGTTCTAAGCAAAGCTGTAACATCATTTCTTGAAACAACATCATCAGGTAACATGTTCCATGATCTAGTGACCTGATTTACAGAAGATCCCAGTCCAGCATTTTTTTAAATTTTATAGCAATAATGAGGTCCAAGGAAGTATATTGAGCCTCACAACTTTGCTTGATGAAGATGAATTTAAAATCTTAAAAATTTTGAATAATTTGCCTAAAACAAAAATTCTACTGCCCCATTGCTTTGCTCTACTAATTCTGATTCATAAGGATTAAAAGATCTTTAAATCTATCTCTTAGATTTGGGTAAAACCAAGATATGACTTAATTTAAGCCACATCATTGGTTTTAAGTTAAATTCGATCAGTTAAATTCTAGTGAAATAAAAGAAAATGTATTTTGAAAAGTTAAAGCCAAGTAAAAAAGATTGAAACCTCAAAAAAGAAAACCTAAATTTTGCCTAAACTCCCAGCTTCCCAGACTAATTTATTTTCCCAGGATTAAGACAGGTTTAAACCTGTCAAGTAAATCTATATGCAATCTTTAAAGCCCTATAAAAAAGAAAATGGCAGGTAGTAACTTGGCAATATCTTCCCAGAACTTATAATTGTTGCTAAATTCATTCCTGACAGCTTCATTTACAAAACTAAACTACTTCCCATGATAACAGGAAACCCCATTCATTTCTTTGTGTTTTTAGTAGGAAACCCCTTATACTAGAATTTTACTGCAATGTTTTGAGTCTTATATCTTGGATAAATCCTAACTGATAATTGTAAAAATTAGCAAATCTTTCTTACATTTAGGAAAAAACATTGGCATGGCTCCAATGAAAAAGGTTATGAAAACCCAAAATTGAGGTAAAACATTTTTGTCAAAATTTTGATTGGCAGAATTTCAGACATAGCCAAATTTTAGATAGGCCTCTCACTTCAACATTCTTCTAAACCCTAGAAATAAGAAAAGGGCAGGAATAGTAGCTAGATACCTCCTTCCCAGAATATATTTTAAAGCTTGGATACATTCCAGAGTTTCATTCACCCAACTTTGACTGCTGATGAAGAAACAATTCTTTATCACTGATTAAGGTACAAGGTGAATTTCCTCAGGGGAGGTGACTGGGTCCCAAACTGTTTTGTGCATTCATAAATGACCTTCTGGCTTATTATAAAATACTCAACAACCAAGCTTTTTGCAGAATATGTCAAATTACATAGACAAGACAGAAAATTTTGAAGACAGCAAGCTTTTAAAGGACAACATTGATATACTGCACAAATATAACTTGTCTGTATTCAGTGCTTATGAAGATTGAAAAAAACCTGCATTGTCTAATATTTGAGAACAAGTAAGCCTGTTTACATGGATCATAATTAATCATGAACATTTGATAAAGCTGAAACAGTGACAGATCTCGGTGTCCACTTTGAAAATAAAATTAGAATAAAATTTGATAAGCATGCAGCATGCATAGCAAAGTGACACAATTTTAGTTTACACATTCTGAAAGAAACATTCTGCAAGTTGAACTTACATAGCTTTAAAACATTACATACATAATTAGTTTGGCTTATTGTGGAGTATTGCCCTTGAATGTAATATCCATTAAGTACTAGGACAGGCTGCAAGTAGAATCTATGCCAAGGCATGCAAAAAGTTTACTTCTGCATCTGAAGCAATTATTTCACAATCAGCAAATACATAGATCACACCTTCAAAGTTTACAGTTTGTTAGAGTTAGGGCCAATTTGATGAATGGATTCAGAATCAACTGCAGAACTGAAAATGTGGAACCAAGTATGTTTATCAGACTTAGCATTAGAGCTAAAAGGCAACACCTATACAAGTTGTATCTATAATTTTTAGACAAATTTAAGAGCTTAAATTGTTTAAATTAAGACAAATTAAGAGCTTTAAAAATGATTTTTAAAAGTGTGAATGTAAAGGTCTCAGAATCAGTTCTGAAATAACATTTTTTGTGTGTTAATGACTATTTATATCAATTAGCCCAAGTGCTTTATTATATTTGTATTTACATGCAACAAGCAAAAGCTTTCTTTATTGTGGTAATAATATATCAACTTCTTCCAAGATAGCAACAAACCCCTTAGCTACCCCAGAGTGGTTTTCTTGAGTTCAGAATCTAGCAAACCTAATTTAACAGTTTTGTAGAGTCACAAAATGACTTCCATACAGAAAATTACCAGTGAAGACTGGAAATAGTATTTAAAATATGATTTCATTCATATTGTACAACCCCAACATTTCCCTTGACTTCTAAACCCTGCCCTTTTTACACATTTTTTGTTTGTTGATGGGGGATTTTAGAAAGCTAAAAAATGGATGTACTTCTAGAATTAGCCTAGTATTTCTAAGTCTCTTAACTAAACATTTACTGCTAGGAAATACCTCTGTAATCATAATTGCATCATGAATCCAAATTAAACATTCATGTGTTGGAAATAACCTTTACCTCAACCCCTACATATATAGCCTACACAAATTTAGGGTGGGTAAGACAACCAGTACTGGGACACTTCAATCACTCAGCCTATTCTGGGACAGAATCTTTGGTTGGATTGCAACATATCCAAAACTGGGACAAAAGACAACAGGTTTTTTTGGAAGCAACCCAGAAAAATGAATAGATTGGGTGTCCAAGATTAAAGTCTTTTGTCCCAGTATTGGACATGTTGTAATCTGATCATAGATTCTGTCCCAGAATAGGCAGAGTGATCTAAGTGTCCCAGTACTGGTTGTCTTATCCTATTTACACACTTGGAAGGTGGTGTAAAGTCTGTTTCTCATGCAAATGAATATTAAACATGAATACAGGATGCAATTCTGGCTATAGAGGTAAGTTTAAACTTATCCTTGGTAAAATTCTAGTTAATTGACTTTTTGCTATCTCAGAGAGGGTTTTAGGTTAGGAAAATGAATCTTTCAGGGAGGAATCTACTGACTAAAGTGTGTCCCAGGAAGGTATTTTAAAGCACCCACCTCTAATCCTTCTCCCTCTAGAGGGCCCTGAAATTTGCCTATATGACAGGTCTATACCTTTTAAAATTTTGACAAAACAACATTTGACCTTAATTTCACTTACTAGTTGCTTTTTCTATGCCTTTAGTTCTGAAAATGCAATTCCCATTATTTGAGTAGAATTTTGAGCCATATCAATGGTTTTTTTCAAAATTTAGGAAATGTATTTGCATATCTTTAAAACCTTATAAAATGGAATTGAGCAAAGTTATGAAGCTGAAAACAATTTTGTTGTACTTCCATTAAGCAGAAGATATATTTTGCAAGGTTTCATTTTTATAAGACACATATTTTTAAAGGTCATCAAAGATCAGGGCCCTCTAGAGGGAGAAGGAGTGGAGGTAGTTGCTTCAAAATACCTTCCTGGGACATACTTTAGTCTGTAGATTCATCCCTGAAAGTTCATTTTCCTAACCTAAACCCTTTCTGAGATTGCAAGAAGTCAATTAACTAGAATTTTACCTTATCCTCAACCCTATCCTCTAATGTGAAAATATAGCCTTTATCCTACCCTAAATGATAGGCTATATTTGGTGATCAGGATGAAGTTAATTTCCAATACAAATGCTTGTTAAATTTAGATTCAGGTGTATGTTTACTTCTTAACAACCTGAATAGACCTGTGAACCTTATCTACCCTAATTGTAGACAGCCTAGCCTACTTCAATTGTCATTATTCTTATCAAGGTGTGACAAGAATGAGGTCTTGGATTTCACTACATAATGATTTGTACCTTTGAAAAGAGCACAGAAAATGCACATTAAATAGCCTTGTTCACATTGCCCTTATTTAAGTAAAGGACTCTTCCCCAAATTACCTATTATTATTGTTAAATTTCCTTAGCACAATAATGAATTGCCTACGAAATTATATACCATTGATCAGAATTTCACTGCGAGTTCAAAGATAACATTCATTTCATTGAAAACTTCCCTCCATCCTAAAGTGGAAATATATAGGCTGCCATGAGCTGTAGGCCTATATGTGATGAAATTTCATCACAGCTTTCCTGAGATTTCTTTCCTTTAAATTCTGTATTTTTATACTACTACGTTGCCCCCCCCCCCCAATTATGAGGCCTAAAGATACTACAGATTATATCTTCTGGATTTAGCTTTAAAAAAGTTAATAAAAATTATTTAGAACAGACTTACTGGGTGCGTTTGTTTACTTGTCCGATTACTAATCTGATTAATCCAAGCGTTTTTTGAGACACATATGACGTCAGAAGTTAGTCGGATTATCCCCACAAACGCTCAGGATTACTTGTCCGTGGGCTGGCACTTTATAACCCCCAAATAAAAAGATTATTTGAGGATTGTGACGTCAATGCTATATATTTTTTTAAATGGATAAACATGTGAAATCGTTAAGTCTAGAGAAAAGACAAGGAAACTGTAAATAATAGAAATAATCTTAGCTTTTCAGTGACCTGTAAGTAATATTATGCATATTCCTTAGTATCTAAAGGGTTTTTGGTGTTCTAGGCCTGTCTTGCATAGGCTAAGCTTCATAAGGAGTCAGAAGAAAAGTTTTTTTGTTATTAAAAAGGTTGATTCTTAGGGAGGCAGCTATCACATTGGTGAGTTAGTCAAATGTTATTATATCAAACAGGTCTAGTTTCTAAACCATCCTATAATTATTAGTTGGAAAAAATTTAGAATGATTAGGCCAATACCTATAGCCTTTTATATAGTCTATATTTGTTGAGACTGCTATTTAAACTGGATTTTTAAGATACAGTAGGGGTAAAATTTTACTTTAGCTACTTTTGGCTATCTTTGAAAGAGGTTAGGCTAGGAAAATGAAACTTTCAGGGATGTGTCTACAGGCTAAAGTATTTCCCAGGAAGGTATTTTGAAGTACCTACTTCTACTTCTTTTCCCTCTAAAGGGTCCTGAAATTTTTGGGTGCCTTATTTTTTTGGTTATCAGTTTCTTTTTCTCTGGCCTTAGTTCTTAATTATTCTGGCCTTAGACAACTCCTGTTGATTGAGCAGAACTTTAAGCCATAACACTGTTTTTTTCTAATTCTAGAAATAATCTTTTATGCCACCTCATTATAGGTTAAATATATGGCTTATATTATTTATTCTCCATGAATTTTTGTTTTATTTGATTTCATTGATGTCAGTTGCTTTCTGTTAAAAATATATTTATTTTTTTACATCAAGCTTCTTCTTTTGTGAAAAAATTTGAACTGTTTTTCTTTTTATATATTGTATAAAATGTAAAGGAATACCTGGCCCTTCATTTCACAGATTCAACTGAAAGTATTAGAGGCATCTTACATCAAAATTCATTTGACACATTTTAATGTTTTTTTTTTTTTTTAGATGACATAGGACACCATTAAAGTTTTGCATTTGCTTTGCTAAAAATTGTCTTAAAAAGTGCCAAGTTTAGAGAGTTATGTTAATATTTTTCTTGCTGATGAGTATAATTTTTTTTAAATTCCTTCTGTTTAAAGAATTTTAGAGAAATTCTGAGCCAACCATGGGTATATTGTTGTTACAAATGATTTTTCTCAAATGGGGTTGTGGAAAACAAGTAGAACATATAATTTCTCTTTTTTTATTATTTCAAAACCAGAATATCACAAAACTAAGCATTAATATTGCTGATTGTACCTTAAGTAAATACAATCCCTGATGGAGTTTTGTTGATACCTGTTTAAAAATTTATTTGTCTTAATGAAATACATATTGTTTGTGGGACAGCAATGAGCAACTATGACTTGAGTTATTTTTTTTTTCAATATTTTCTTTTTTCCAAATAATTTTTGTTCTCTGGTGACATTTGTATTCCTTCCTAAGTGGCTGGCACTCTAGGTTGAGAATCCTTTATCCAAAGGGCACAGGTTTAATTTCTGGCATTAGCAGTTTATTTGGTTTGGGACGAAGGTCAGTGATGTAACTCTGTAAGTTCAGCCAGAATTGGCCCAAACTTAACAGGTTACCTAGAGAAATCTGGGGTCAGTAAGCAGGAAGGACATGCAAAAGCATAGGATGACTGGCCCCTAGCTTCCTATTGCACTTCCTGTCTAAAGGATTACCTGGTCCTTTACTAGGCTTCTGACTTAGCCATAGGAGCTTTCTTTTAAACCCATTAAATATAAGTACAAAGGAAGAAATGTCAGTAAGGTGGTCCTTCCTTTTCCATGAATTTTTGATGTACAGACAACAGTGTAGGTCATAAGAATTGGCTGGTGAATGTTTTGCAAGGTTTAAAAATTTAGGGCAATTGCTCAGGTTGGCAACTGAGCACAAAAGTAAAATTTTGTGAATGGTTTTTCTTTGTGAATGTCATATTTATGTCATGTCCAGAATTTTAAAGTTAATCTTCATTGTTTTTTTTTTAATTTCCATGGCCCTAGGACTTTAGTGTATTAAAACCTACCTATGTCCATCCATTTTCTTTCAAACAGAGAGGAGTTCTATGTTTCCTAGCTTCAATAAATTTATATGCAATTTTGAGACCAGGGTTACAAAGTAGGTCAAAACTTGCAAGTGGAACTATGATATGACTAATTAATTTGTAAGAAATGTATATCAATTTAAAGATTAAAAAATTATGTAGAAAACAAACAAGACAAATAAATAAAAGTATCCCTTTACAACCATTTAATTAAGTGTAACAAATGTAGATTATCCCTAAGATTGAAATGAACAAAGCTTCAATTATGAATCTGTTTTCTTTAAACAGACTGAAGGGACAAACCTCCAAGTTATGACAAATTCAATCTCACTTTTGATCTCTTTCCTTTTCAATAGGAACTTTCTTTGGATTTTTTTTCAACCAAGTAAAAACATTAGGGACATGATCAGGTATAAGTGACCTTCCACTAAGCCTACATACCCAGGGGAAAATTGTGCAGCTATACTAATAATTGGTAAATTTTTTGTTGTTCATATGTTTGATTTACAAATAAAGTGAACATACTCCTTGATGCCCTTTTTTATTTTTTACAAACATAATAAGTGCTTCAAGTACAAGTTTTTGAGCTCTTGAAAATGACCAAAGTATACTCAAATAGTTTTTGGGTATAAGAAAGCTTAAAACATTGGTCTCAAACTTACTGTTTCATTATTAATCCATTTTTTACATGTTGTATAATCTATGAGCACTGATTTTCCACAATTAAGTTGGATTAATAAATTTTACAATATTATGCTGTATTTCTTCTTCTTTGATGCCAAATTTTCAATTAAGGTATGTGTTTTTGGTCATTTTTGACAAAATAATGTATGTTTTTCACTGCCAAAATTTGTTAGGTTAAGTAAGGTCAAAAAGTGCTTAAACTTGAACTAGCAAAATAAGCAATTATTATATTTGTAAAGAACATACAAAAAGGCATCAAGTGGTATATTCATTTTATTTTTAAATCAAAATATGAACAACAAGAAATTCACCTCTAACATGCCTAATTTGCAAACATATAGCCCAAATTATATATTTCCAATGTTTTCTGCCACCTGTTACTTGTTTTTCCAGTTCTTGTTTTGCCACAGTTGCCTCAATTAACAGGTACAAGGGTTGAGGGATAGATTGGCAGAATCAATAGAAAATATGTAATTTCAGCTATAGATTTCCATATTAGCAGGGTTGGGGCTAAAGTAGAGCAGGGCTGCATGTAGAAAGCTATAATTATTATGTAAATTACAAAGAATCATCTTTTTTTAACAGGTTTTCTTCTATAGGTCTACAGGTCCTTCTCTTGGCTTATACCACATCAAGCATTATATAACCAAAGAAGAATAAGTAGCAAAAAGCTATATATACATAAGCACATGTTATTTAACAATGACTTCTCTAGTGCTTAAATATGACCCCTTAGTAATATTAACAAGAAACAAGGGTAAAACTGGTGCAAACAGTATTACTGGCTTTCATATAAAGTGAATATACCACTTGATGCCTTCTTATATGCTCTTTACAAATATAATAATTTCTTCTACTGCAAATTCAGATTTAAGCACTTTTTCACCTCTTGACCTCTTAAAAATGACCTATTAATGGAGTCATTACAAATCTGTAATAGTTTAGAAATAAATTTGGGCTATATATTTGCACATCAGGGAGGTGGGGGTAAAGCATAGCATATATTATATACGTAGACTAACCATTGCTGTTTTTTTTTTAATGTGTTTGTGCACATCAAATTTTAATGAAAAGAGAAATCACCAGTGCAACAGCACACACAAAAAAATTCAAGCAATGGTTAGTTTACATTTTTAATATATGCTACACTTTACCCCAACCCCCTGATGTGCAAATATATAGCCCAAATTTGTTTCTAAACTATTACAGATTTGTAATGACCCCATATATAGGTCATTTTTAAGAGGTCAAAAAGTGCTTAAATATGAACTTGCGGTAGAAGCAATTATTATATTTGTAAACAGCATTACAAAAGGCATCAAGTGGTATATTCAAATTATATGAAAGCCAGTAATACTGTTTGTACCAGTTTTACCCAATGGTAAAACTGGTGCAAACATAAATAGGTAACAGAAAAAGTGAAATTTAGTGTAAATGACAATCAGGAACTGGATCAAGGGGGCCAAAAACAGGGCTATATAATTGGAGTTCAAAGAACGTGGTGATTTTTTAGTGAAAAAAAAGCACTTCCCTGGCTAATTTAGGACTTTGAATTAATTAGCCTACCAAAATTTTCCTATCCTATGCAATTGAAATAATTTTCCCTTTTCAGAGCATTAAGACAATTTATCACAATAAAAAATATCCAAAGCATCTTGAATGGAATGACTTAAAAAGGCAAATGACAACCACAATTTGAAATCTTACAATTAAACTTCTGGCCACACAAATTGTATTAGGCTACCCAGCTCTGAAATAATTGCTGAAGCTGTATTTGCCTGTAAAATTTGAAACAGGCCCAAAGTCCTAGCCTCTTCCTTGTCAAAACTTCACATAGCATTAAAATAATAATTACACGTGACCAATGTTGTTATTATTCGCAATTAATCTTGCCGTTTTCAGTAACATGTGGCCAGACAAGTATTTGTTGCTATCTTTTAGGGGTTAAACCTCGATTAGTAAAAATCCCATTGGACAAGTAAACAAACGCACCCACTGGGTGCGTTTCTATCTTTTAGGGGTTCCCTAATTACTTTACTAACCTCGATTAGTAAAAATCCCATTGGACAAGTAAACAAACGCACCCACTGGGTGCGTTTCTTTACTTGTCCAATGGGATTTTTACTAATCGAGGTTTAACCCCTAAAAGATAGCAACAAATACTTGTCTGAGTTGCGTTCGAATCGACTCGAAAAAGTCAACTTAAAAGTTGACTTTTTTCTCTGCTGCCGTTTTATTTAGTAAAAAGTTGACCTAGAAAGTCAACACAGAATTGCGAATCGAACGCTTCAATGGCAAAAAATTTAGAAATATGAAATTGTTTAGTCTAAAGAAAAGACAAGGAAATTGTTAATAGGCCTAGTGGAAATAATCTTAGCTTTTCAGTGACCTGTAAGTAATCTTATGCATATTCCTTAGGATTTAAAGGGTTTTTGGTGTTCTAGGCCTATCTTGCATAGGCTAAGCTTAATAAGGAATGAAAAGAAAAATTTTATGTTGTTTAAAACGTTGATTCTCAGGAAGGCAGCTATCACTTTGGTGAGTTATTCTAATATTACCAAATCTAACAGGCTTAGTTTCTAAACCAACCTATAATTTTTAGTTGAAAAAATTAAAAATTATAGGTTGGTTTGTAACTTTATATTATAGGTTAGTTAAAAACTAAAAATTATTGGTTTCTTTTCCCAGTAAAATTGGTGCAAACAGTATTACTGGCTTTCAAATAAAGTGAATATACCACTCCATGCCCTTTTTTATCCTCTTTATAAATATAATAATTGCTTCTACCACAAATTCAGATTTAAGCACTTTTTGACCTCTTAAAAATGACCTATATGTGGGGTCATTACAAATCTGTAATAGCTTAGAAACAAATTTGGGCTATATATTTGTACATCAAGGGGTGGGGGGTAAAGCATAGCATATATTAAATACGTAAACTAACCATTGGTGTATTTTTTTTATGTTTGTGCTGTTGCACTGGTGATTTCTCTTCTCATTAAAATTCAATGTGCACAAACACATAAAATATGGCAAAGATTAGTTTACTTATTTAATATATGCTATGCTTTACCCCCACCCCCCCTGATGTGCAAATATATAACCCAAATTTGTTTCTAATCTATTACAGATTTTTTAAACCCCATATTTAGGTCATTTTTAAGAGGCCAAAAATTGTTTAAATCTGAATTTGCAGTAAAAGCGATTATTATATATGTAAACAGCATTAAAACAGGCATCAAGTGGTATATTCACTTTATATGAAAGCCAGTAATTCTGTTTGCACCAATTTTACCCTTTTCCCTAGTTATATAGTCTGTATTCATTGAGATTGCTGTTTAAACTAGATTTTTAACATAAAGTAGGGGCAAAATTTTACTTTGGCTACTTTTGACTATCTTTGAAAGAGGTTAGGTTAGGAAAATGAAACTTTCAGGGATGTGTCTGCAGGCTGAAGTATGTCCCAGGAAAGTATTTTGAAGTACCTACCTCCATTTCTTTTCCCTCTAAATGGTCCTGAAATTTTGGGTTATCAGTTTTTTTTTCTCTGGCTTTAGTTCTGAAAAGACAATTCCTGTTGATTTGCCATACTGTTGTTGCCATAACACTGGGTTTTCTAAATTTAGAAATAATCTTTTATGCCACCTCACTATAGGTTAAATATTTGGCAGATATTATTTATTCTCCATGAATTTTCTTTTATTGGATTTCATATGATGTCAGTTGCTTTCTGTTAAACATACATTTATTTTTAAAAATCAAGCTTCTTTTGAGAAAAAATTTGAATTATTTTTCTCTGAAAAATATCACTGAAATATAAAGTGATATAAAATATGAGAAATATATGAGTGATATAAATATCACTGAAATTTTCTCTGAAATATCACTGAAAGGGGATAGGTTAGGAAAATGAAACTTTAAGGGATGGGTCTACAGGCTAAAGTATGTCCTGGGAAGGTATTTCAAAGTACATATCTCTACTCATTCTTGCTCTAGAGGGCCCTGACCCTTGATGACCTTCAAAAATAGGCTATCTGTGTTATAAAAGTGAAACCTTACAAAATAGATCTTCTGCTGAAATGAAGTACAACAAAGTTGTTCTCAGCTTAACAACTTTGCTCAATCCCAATTTATAAGGTTTTAAAGATATGAAAAAACATTTCCTAAATTTTGAAAAAAAAAAAAAAATGTTGATATGGCTCAGAATTCTACTCAAATAAAAGGAATTGAATTTTCAGAACTAAAGGCAGAGAAAAAGCAAATGGTACCTGAAAATTAAGGTAAAATGTTGTTTTGTCAAAATTTCAATAGGTATAGACCTGTCATGGAGTCAAATTTTAGGGCTCTCTAGAGGGAGAAGAAGTGGAGGTGGGTACTTTAAAATACCTTCCCAGGATATACTTTAGCCTATAGACCCATCCCTGAAAGTTTCATTTTCCTAACCTAACTTCTTTCTGAGATAGCAAGAAGTAACTCAACTAGAATTTTACCTTTTATCTGTCTGGTAAAAAACATCCTTCAAATTTTAGATATGCTCTAATTATACAGGGGCAAAAAAATTGCTTTTTAAAATTGCCATTATGAGGTAAGATATTAGCTAAAATGCCTGTATAAAGCAAACTAGCCTACCTAGGGAGTCAAAACACTTGAATTTGCTTGCTGCTTCTTCAACAGTGGCAAAAGGTCTGACAATGAGTAAAGTATGGAATTTAAGTCAGAAACGCCTTTTATGCTTTTTCTATTCTCACCAAAATAAAACACAAATCCCATGTTGACTTGCACAAAAACCTCAAGATAAGTTGTAGTAATTGGTCCTTTAGCCTGATGTAGCTGCTATTTGCTGCTATGAGTGCATAGTTTATAATGGGAGCTTAAAATTGTCTTGGCAAGCTGCATGGTTGAGTATACAACCCTCTAGGCTATACTCTCTTTCTTTATGTGCATATTATTGTTTAAAAATGATCAAGCTTCACATTAATCTCCTTTCATGACCTATAGTTGAAATTTGCTAGGGAAATATTTATTCCACTAAAAACTCACCACCTATTTTTGAACTTCAATTATACAGCCCTGTTTTGTTTTTTTTTACCCCCCTTAAGCCTGTATCCAGTTTCTGATAGCCATTTAAATTTCATTTTGTCTGTTGCTCATTTCTTGTCAATATTACTGAGGGGTCACAGATAAGCACTAGAGTCCTCATTGATAAATAATATGTGCTTGTATATATATAGCTTGTTGCTACTTATTTTTCTCTGGGAATACAATGTTTGATGTGGCATAAACCAAAGAAAGGACCTGTAGGCCTAGAGAAAAATATGTTAAGAAAACCGATTTTTATAATTGCACAATAATTATAGCTTACATAATTTTACATGCAGTCCTGCTCTACTTTACCCCCAACCTTCCTAATATAGAAATATATAGCTGAAGTTACATGTTACCTGTTGATTCTGCCAATCTATCCCTCAACCTTTAACTCCCTGTTAATTGAAGCAATTGCAACAAAGCAAGAATGGCGGAAAAGGTAACAGGTGACAGAATACATTGGAACTACATAATTTTGGCTATATATTTACACATTAGGCAGGTTGGAGGTAAATTATAGTATAAAGATGCATGTTTTTCCCTTTGGTATGTAGGCTAAGTAGAAGATCACTTGTACCTGATGCTGTCCCTGTTGTTTTTAGTTGGATTGGAAACATCCAAAGAAAGTTTCCTTTGAAAAGGAAAGGTGAGATTGCCCAAAAGTGAGATTGAATTTGTCAAAGCTTGGAGGTTTGCCCCTTCAGTCTGTTTAAAGGAAAATGGATTCATAATTGAAGCTTTGTTCATTTCAATCTTAAGGGTGACCAATATTTGTGACAATTCATTAAATGGTTGTAAAGGGATACTTTTGTTTATTCATTAGTCTTCTTTGTTTTCTAACAGTTTTTTTTTAATCTTTAAATTGATATCCATTTCTTACAAATTTTTATTGATACCAGAGGTCCATTTGCAAGTTTTCACCTACTTTGTAATCCCTGGTCTCACAATTACATTTAAATTTACTGAAGCTAGGACACACAGAACTCCTATCTATTTAAAGAAAATCAATGGATATAAGTAGGTTTTATTGTATTTAAGCCCTAGGGCCATGGCAATTAAAAACAAAATAAAGGAGATTAACTTTAAAATACTTGACATTAAATAAGCATAATAGCCACAAAGAAAAACAAATAACAAAATTATACTTCTGTGTTCAGTTGCCAACCTGAGCAACTGTCATAAATTTTTAAATCTTGCAGAACATTCACCCCCATTACATTCACAAGATATCTCTCATGACCCACAAATTTGTCCATACATCCACATTTCAGGGAAATGGAAGGACCATCACACTGGTATTCTTCATTTCTACTTATATTTAATGGGTTTGAAAGAAAGTTTCCATGGCTAAGTCAGTAGGCCAGTAAAGGACCTGGTGGTCCTTTAGCCAGGTAGTGCAATAGGAAGCTAAGGACCAGCCAGCCTATTCTCTTGCATGCCCTTCCTCCTTACTGTCCCTAGATTTCCATCTGTACTCATTTAAAGTTGGGCCAATTCTAGCTGAGGTTAGTCATATCACCAACCCCTATCCAAAACCAAATAAACTGGCAATGCCAGGAATTAAACCTATACACCTTGGACAAAGCGTTCCAACCCAAAGCGCCTACCACTTAGCAAGGAACACAAATTTGACCAGAGAACAATAATTATTTGAAAAAAATTGCTATAGTTGTCCCACTACTGTCCTATAAATCCTATAGGCCCATTTTATTTAGACAAATCAATTTAAGACAGGTATCAACAAAACTCCATCAGGGATTGTATTTGCTTAAAATACAATCAAGCTATGTGAATGCTCAGCTTTGTGATATTCTAGTCTTGAAATAATAAAAAAAGAGAAAATTTATATTTTCTATTTATTTTTCACCAACTCATTTGAGCAAAATCATTTGTGACAGCCAAATGCCCATGGTTGGCTTAGAACCTCTCTAAATGCTCTGAAACAGCAGGAATTAAAAGAAATTATACTAATCAGCATTAAACTGTCCCTTAAATTTGAACACGTGTATTTAATTTGAAAATGATGCTACTGCTAGTCAGGTTACTGTGCTGTTCCCACTGGCTCTACTGCAGTTAAAAATGGGCAGTTACCACGCAGTAACTGCAGTTACTGAAAAACCATCAGCTGGAACACACCCATAAGCAATTATATCTGTATATTATATCAATTATATATCTTATATTATATTATTATATTATATATATATATATACATAAGCAATTATATCAATTATATCTGTAAAGAACATACAAAAAGGCATCAAGTAGTATATTCACTTTATTTTTAAGTCAAAATATGAAAAAAACAAAAAATTTACTCCCGACCCGCCTAATTTGCTAATATATAGCCCAAATTTTAAATTTTAAATGTATTTTGCCACCTTTTAGCCTACTTATTTTTCCAGTTCTTGTTTTGCCACAGTTGCTTCAATTATCAGGTACTATGGTTGAGGTATAGATTGGCAGAATCAATAGGAAATATGCAATTTCAGCCTTAGATTTCCATATTAGGAGGGTTGGTGCTAAAGTAAAGCAGAGCTGCATACTTCTCTAGTGCTTCCCTTAGCAATATTGACAAGAAATGAGTAACAGAAAAAATTCAATTTGGACTAAATGGCAATCAGGAACTGGATACAGGCTAAATGGGGCCAAAAACAGGGCTGTATAATTGGAGTTCAAAGAACTCCAATTATACAGTGATTTTAAAAAAAATCACTGTATATAAGTGATTTTTTAGTCAACTAAACGCTTCCCTTGCTAATTTAGGACTTTAAATTGATTAGCCTACTGGAATTTACCTATCCTATGCAATTGAAATATTTTACCTTTCCAGAGCATTAAGACAATCCATCACAATAAATAAAAAAAAAATATCCAAGGCATCTTGAATGGAATGACTAAAAGAAGACAAATGAAAATCACAATTTGCAATCTAACAATTAAACTTCTGGCCACACAAATTGTATTAGGATACCCAGCTCTGAAATAATTGCTCAAGTAGCTTTGCAGTAACTTTAACTAATATTGCAATAACTTTATAAGTTTTTTCTTAACCATTTTATTATCTACCTATCCCCCCACCCAGTAAAAGATAAAACCCACCCACCCACACAAGAAAAAAGCCAGTTTTAACAAGGATAATAACATAGTTTCTAAGTCTATTTTAGTGCAACCTACCCAACAAAAAAAAATCTGGCTCAGTAACTCACCACACTGGTACACAAAAGTGGTGCCTTCATCCTGGATCCATCTGAACACATACTCCATGATTACCTATAATTGAAACTTTTGCCCTCTTTCCGAGTTAACTTGAGACGAACGTACAAAATGTAAAAGTTGTTAAAAGTCAACTTTTCATTAACTTTCAGTCAACTTTTACAAATCGAACGCTAAAAGTTAACTCGGAATCACAAATAAAACGTCAGAATGCTGGTTTCAGTCAACTTGGAATGTGATTCGAACGCAACTCTGGCCACGTGTCACTGAAAACGGCAAGATTAATTGCGAATAATAACAACATTGGTCACGTGTAATTATTATTTTAATGCTATGTGAAGTTTTGACAAGGAAGAGGCTAGGACTTTGGGCCTGTTTCAAATTTTACAGGCAAATACAGCTTCAGCAATTATTTCAGAGCTGGGTAGCCTAATACAATTTGTGTGGCCAGAAGTTTAATTGTAAGATTTCAAATTGTGGTTGTCATTTGCCTTTTTAAGTCATTCCATTCAAGATGCTTTGGATATTTTTTATTGTGATAAATTGTCTTAATGCTCTGAAAAGGGAAAATTATTTCAATTGCATAGGATAGGAAAATTTAAAGCTTGGATACATTCCAGAGTTTCATTCACCCAACTTTGACTGCTGATGAAGAAACAATTCTTTATCACTGATTCAGGTACAAGGTGAATTTCCTCAGGGGAGGTGACTGGGTCCCAAACTGTTTTGTGCATTCATAAATGACCTTCTGGCTTATTATAAAATACTCAACAACCAAGCTTTTTGCAGAATATGTCAAATTACATAGACAAGACAGAAAATTTTGAAGACAGCAAGCTTTTAAAGGACAACATTGATATACTGCACAAATATAACTTGTCTGTATTCAGTGCTTATGAAGATTGAAAAAAACCTGCATTGTCTAATATTTGAGAACAAGTAAGCCTGTTTACATGGATCATAATTAATCATGAACATTTGATAAAGCTGAAACAGTGACAGATCTCGGTGTCCACTTTGAAAATAAAATTAGAATAAAATTTGATAAGCATGCAGCATGCATAGCAAAGTGACACAATTTTAGTTTACACATTCTGAAAGAAACATTCTGCAAGTTGAACTTACATAGCTTTAAAACATTACATACATAATTAGTTTGGCTTATTGTGGAGTATTGCCCTTGAATGTAATATCCATTAAGTACTAGGACAGGCTGCAAGTAGAATCTATGCCAAGGCATGCAAAAAGTTTACTTCTGCATCTGAAGCAATTATTTCACAATCAGCAAATACATAGATCACACCTTCAAAGTTTACAGTTTGTTAGAGTTAGGGCCAATTTGATGAATGGATTCAGAATCAACTGCAGAACTGAAAATGTGGAACCAAGTATGTTTATCAGACTTAGCATTAGAGCTAAAAGGCAACACCTATACAAGTTGTATCTATAATTTTTAGACAAATTTAAGAGCTTAAATTGTTTAAATTAAGACAAATTAAGAGCTTTAAAAATGATTTTTAAAAGTGTGAATGTGAAGGTCTCAGAATCAGTTCTGAAATAACATTTTTTGTGTGTTAATGACTATTTATATCAATTAGCCCAAGTGCTTTATTATATTTGTATTTACATGCAACAAGCAAAAGCTTTCTTTATTGTGGTAATAATATATCAACTTCTTCCAAGATAGCAACAAACCCCTTAGCTACCCCAGAGTGGTTTTCTTGAGTTCAGAATCTAGCAAACCTAATTTAACAGTTTTGTAGAGTCACAAAATGACTTCCATACAGAAAATTACCAGTGAAGACTGGAAATAGTATTTAAAATATGATTTCATTCATATTGTACAACCCCAACATTTCCCTTGACTTCTAAACCCTGCCCTTTTTACACATTTTTTGTTTGTTGATGGGGGATTTTAGAAAGCTAAAAAATGGATGTACTTCTAGAATTAGCCTAGTATTTCTAAGTCTCTTAACTAAACATTTACTGCTAGGAAATACCTCTGTAATCATAATTGCATCATGAATCCAAATTAAACATTCATGTGTTGGAAATAACCTTTACCTCAACCCCTACATATATAGCCTACACAAATTTAGGGTGGGTAAGACAACCAGTACTGGGACACTTCAATCACTCAGCCTATTCTGGGACAGAATCTTTGGTTGGATTGCAACATATCCAAAACTGGGACAAAAGACAACAGGTTTTTTTGGAAGCAACCCAGAAAAATGAATAGATTGGGTGTCCAAGATTAAAGTCTTTTGTCCCAGTATTGGACATGTTGTAATCTGATCATAGATTCTGTCCCAGAATAGGCAGAGTGATCTAAGTGTCCCAGTACTGGTTGTCTTATCCTATTTACACACTTGGAAGGTGGTGTAAAGTCTGTTTCTCATGCAAATGAATATTAAACATGAATACAGGATGCAATTCTGGCTATAGAGGTAAGTTTAAACTTATCCTTGGTAAAATTCTAGTTAATTGACTTTTTGCTATCTCAGAGAGGGTTTTAGGTTAGGAAAATGAATCTTTCAGGGAGGAATCTACTGACTAAAGTGTGTCCCAGGAAGGTATTTTAAAGCACCCACCTCTAATCCTTCTCCCTCTAGAGGGCCCTGAAATTTGCCTATATGACAGGTCTATACCTTTTAAAATTTTGACAAAACAACATTTGACCTTAATTTCACTTACTAGTTGCTTTTTCTATGCCTTTAGTTCTGAAAATGCAATTCCCATTATTTGAGTAGAATTTTGAGCCATATCAATGGTTTTTTTCAAAATTTAGGAAATGTATTTGCATATCTTTAAAACCTTATAAAATGGAATTGAGCAAAGTTATGAAGCTGAAAACAATTTTGTTTTACTTCCATTAAGCAGAAGATATATTTTGCAAGGTTTCACTTTTATAAGACACATATTTTTAAAGGTCATCAAAGATCAGGGCCCTCTAGAGGGAGAAGGAGTGGAGGTAGTTGCTTCAAAATACCTTCCTGGGACATACTTTAGTCTGTAGATTCATCCCTGAAAGTTCATTTTCCTAACCTAAACCCTTTCTGAGATTGCAAGAAGTCAATTAACTAGAATTTTACCTTATCCTCAACCCTATCCTCTAATGTGAAAATATAGCCTTTATCCTACCCTAAATGATAGGCTATATTTGGTGATCAGGATGAAGTTAATTTCCAATACAAATGCTTGTTAAATTTAGATTCAGGTGTATGTTTACTTCTTAACAACCTGAATAGACCTGTGAACCTTATCTACCCTAATTGTAGACAGCCTAGCCTACTTCAATTGTTATTATTCTTATCAAGGTGTGACAAGAATGAGGTCTTGGATTTCACTACATAATGATTTGTACCTTTGAAAAGAGCACAGAAAATGCACATTAAATAGCCTTGTTCACATTGCCCTTATTTAAGTAAAGGACTCTTCCCCAAATTACCTATTATTATTGTTAAATTTCCTTAGCACAATAATGAATTGCCTACGAAATTATATACCATTGATCAGAATTTCACTGCGAGTTCAAAGATAACATTCATTTCATTGAAAACTTCCCTCCATCCTAAAGTGGAAATATATAGGCTGCCATGAGCTGTAGGCCTATATGTGATGAAATTTCATCACAGCTTTCCTGAGATTTCTTTCCTTTAAATTCTGTATTTTTATACTACTACGTTGCCCCCCCCCCCAATTATGAGGCCTAAAGATACTACAGATTATATCTTCTGGATTTAGCTTTAAAAAAGTTAATAAAAATTATTTAGAACAGACTTACTGGGTGCGTTTGTTTACTTGTCCGATTACTAATCTGATTAATCCAAGCGTTTTTTGAGACACATATGACGTCAGAAGTTAGTCGGATTATCCCCACAAACGCTCAGGATTA